>NC_034419.1:893858-896112 GCF_002078875.1 Numida meleagris | reverse complement strand
GCTGCCACGAGCAGCTGCTGCCGCCCTGCCAGCCCCTGCTGCAGCAGCAGGCAGTGACACGTGGCGGCTCCTGGCGCCCTGCCCGCTGCCGCCACCCACCACCCACATCGCGCCCGTCTCCCTGGTGTTCTCACCGTGCCACCTGCGGCCTCTCATGGTGCCCAGCCGAGCGCCTTGCCCACCACCACCACGGCCGCTTGCCCTCTTTCCACCCTGGTGGCTGCCCGTGCCGGCCCTGCGGGCTCCCTGGGCTGCCCTGCCTGCCCTTCCCACCCCTGGCTGGCAGTGCCCGTGCTGGCAGTGCCAGTGGTGGCTGCAGCCCCTGCTCTGGCCGTGCTGCAGCCGCCTTCCTCTGCAGCCTCCAGCAGCCCCGCGCTGCCCCGCTTGCCAGCCCCCAGGACACGGGCTGGCAGCCCAGAGCGAGCTGTGTGAGGGACAGGGGGAGGGCAGCCCCGGGGGGGATCAGGGGCCAAATGAAGGGGATGATGAAATAGAGGATATTGAGATAGTTGTTGTATAGATAGCTAGTGGGTAGCAAGAGTTTTGATACTGAGGTAGATAGTTGATAGTAAGACAGTTGATAGAGAATTGATGGGAAGATAGATAGCTGTTGGTGATAGATGTAGTGGATAGATAGCAGATAGTAAGAAGGGTCATTGGTAGAGAGGTGGACTGTGGGTATCAAGATTCTTAGTGGCAAGCCAGAGTTGCTAGGGATATGGATAGTTATAGCCAGATAGCCAATACGGAAATAGTGGATGGAAAGTTAGTTGACTGTGAGATAGTTAATTGATAGCCTGTAGATAGCAATGTAGAAATTTAATAGTGATATAGAAAGTTGCTAAAAAACTTTATCTGTTTCAGATGAGCCACCTGAGTCCTGGGACACCACTCTCCCCTCCAGTGAGTGATGAAGAGCGATGCCTGATGCTGCCCCAGTGCCAACAGAAGAGCAGCAGATGTGGAAACACCTGTCCTGACAGAAGAGCATCACAGAGAAGATGACGCGCCTTCTGCTCAGAGGAAGGTACCCGTGCTGTAATAGAGTGTAATTGATAGTGAAATAGTGGATAGCAAGGTAGTTCTTATCTTGGTAGTTAGTGAACAGCCTGTTAATTGATAGAGAGTTGATAGCAAGAAACCTAGTGGATAGCAAGACAGATGATAGAGACAGAGGTGATAGCAAGACAGATAGTTGGCGGCGAGATAGTGGATAGATTGTGCATAGCAAGACAGGTAGTTGGTAGAGAGATGGTGGATGGATAGCAAGGTGCTTAGCGGCAAGCAAAAGAGTTAGAGCGTAGCTAGATATCTCATAGGAAGATAGGTAGTGGATAGCAACGTTCTTGAAAGTGAGGAAGTTGATAATGAGACAGATAGTGGCTAGCGATAACAGAAACTTCCTTTGTCTCTGCTGCAGATGCGCTGCTCGAGTCCTTGGACGTCCCTTTGCCTCCTCCTCCAGAGTTCGAGGCAGGAACAACGCCTGGTGCTGCCCCAGCGCCGGCAGAAGAACAGCGGCTCCTGGACGGACGTGACCGGCCGGAAGATCGTCGGGGAGGAGAGGATGCGCCTTGTGCTCAGAGCGAGGTACGTCCGTGTCTGTGCACATGGCCCAGCTCCCAGGATGTGCTCCTGGCTGGGAGGGGCGTTCCCATGGAATGAGCCTGGGGCAGCGGAGGAGGTGAGGGTGGCCAGAAACGTTCTGCATCTTCTCTTCCTGCCAAGGGCACTTCTCGGGTGCAAACACCAGTGGGGTTTTTATTTTTTCAGAATGCTTTAGTCTCCGTCGGAGGCTGAAACTGAATGGCAGGCTTTTTTGTAGGCACTTTTCACTTTCCTAATTCAAAATCTCACTTCTCTCACCTTTGTGATTTTCTTTCTTGAGTTGGCAGCAACTCACTCTTCTCCTTTGCTTTTGGTTTAGTTACTCTTCTCCCTCAACCTCAGCATCAGTGACGCCCGCCTGCCCCAAGTCAACAAGGGAAGGACTGGGCGGAAGACGAAAGCCCCGGCTGGTGCTGCCGGTCTGAAGTGAGAGGAGGGAGAAGAGACTGGCCCAGCAGAAGACAGATAGGGAGCACGGGGGCACAGTTAACAGCAAAATGTCTGTTAGTTAGTACTCTAACTGTAAAAGAGTTCTGTAAATAAATAGTTCGATATTGTTCATATCCTTCTACTCGTGTTGTTTAAAACTAAGTGGATTCATAGACTGATATTCTGAAAATAAATGTTGGAATCATAAACCTCTTCC
>NC_034419.1:837242-893758 GCF_002078875.1 Numida meleagris | reverse complement strand
TAGTGGGTAGCAAGAGAGTTGATACTGAGGTAGATAGTTGATAGTAAGACAGTTGATAGAGAATTGATGGGAAGATAGATAGCTGTTGGTGATAGATGTAGTGGATAGATAGCAGATAGTAAGAAGGGTCATTGGTAGAGAGGTGGACTGTGGGTATCAAGATTCTTAGTGGCAAGCCAGAGTTGCTAGGGATATGGATAGTTATAGCCAGATAGCTGATACGGAAATAGTGGATGGAAAGATAGTTGATTGTGAGATAGTTAATTGATAGCCAGTAGATAGCAATGTAGAAATTTGATAGTGATATAGAAAGTTGCTAAAAAAACTTTATCTGTTTCAGATGAGCCACCTGAGTCCTGGGACACCACTCTCCCCTCCAGTGAGTGATGAAGAGCGACGCCTGATGCTGCCCCAGCACCAGCAGAAGAGCAGCAGGTCTGGAAACACCTGTCCTGCCAGAAGAGCATCCCGGAGAAGAAGACGCGCCTTCTGCTCAGAGGAAGGTACCGTGCTGCAGCCGCCTTCCTGGCAGCCCCCAGCCACCCCGCACTGCCCCGCTTGCAGCTGCGGCCCCAACAGGGCAGCTGCAGGTGATGGGCTGGCAGCCCAGTGTGGGCTGTGCGAGGGGCAGGGGGAGGGCAGCCCCGGGGGGTGTTGGGGACTGAGTGTAATTGATTGTGAAATAGAGGATAGCAAGGTAGTTCTTCTCTTGATAGTGATCTGCAAGATAGTCGGTTGATAGATTGTGACTAGCGATAACAGAAACTTATTTTGTCTCTGCTGCAGATGAGTCATTGCACATCACTTCACCCTGTTCTCCAGGAGGAAGCAGGATCAGCGCCTGATGCTGCCCCAGCGCCTGCTGAAGAACAGCAGCTCTTGGAAACATGTGGCCAGCTGGAAGATCATCAGGGAGAAGAGAACGTGTCTTTGTGCAGAGGAAGGTACGTACGTGTCTCTGCCAGTGGCCCAGCTCCCAGAATGTTTTCCTGGCAGGGATTTGCATTCCCATGAACTAAGACAGGGCAGTGGAGGAGCTGAAGATGACAGGGAATGTTCTGCATCTGCATTTCCTGCACAGGCCTCTTCTTGGGTGAAAACACCAGTGGGGCTCTGACAGTTTCAGAAATGCTTTAGCCTGACTTGGAGGTTGAAACCAAACAATAGACCTGTTTATACACAGCTTTCTCTTTTGCACTTGAAAGCCTTTCTTCTCTCTTCTTTGTAATTGTCCCTCTTCACCTGGTGGCAACTAACTCTTCTCTTTTGCATTTGTTTTACTTAGTCTTCTCTCTTGTACTTGTCTTGTCAACTGAGATGATGCCCAGCTGCTGCAAGGCAGTCGAGAAGGAACCAGACTGAAGAGGAGAGCCCCAGATGACTCTGCCTGTCTGAACTTATGTGCATAGAGAGAGACTGACCCAGCAAAAAATAGAGTAGATAGCGCAGGGAACCAGTTAATGCCAAAATGCTTAAGTGCAGTACAGTGCAATTGTCAAAGAGCTCTGTAAATAAATTGTTTGACTTTGTACCTCTCCTTATCTTGTGTTGTTCAGAACTGTGGGGGTTCGTAGTCTGATACTTCTGGAAATAAATGTTTTGGAAAAGTAAATTTATTCTGTTGTCTTCTGTCTTTTTTTTCCTTTCTTTCTTTTGGGGGGGTGGGGGTTGGGGGGTGGGGTTTAATGGTGAAATCCCAGACTGAATTTACAGTTTGTTTCACACAAGGAAGTAGAAGCACCTGTTGTAACATGAGTTTGACAATTTTTATAACTGTCTAGATCCTCATCCACAGAGAGGTGCCGGGTTCACACTGCAGAGCTGGGAGCCTCAGGACAGGTCAGGGAAGCTCTACGCACCCCTTTGTAGAAGCAGCGCCGGCTGGAGCCTGCAGGGGTGCTGCTGCTCTCTGTGTAGTACCTTCAGCGTTAACAGCTTGTCTGTTACATGATGAGTTAGAAGCCTGCTAATCTTGCATTATTTGCAGTCTTGTCTAAATTCCGATTTTTACAACCATTACACTGGAAATAATAGGATTAATTAAATAGCAGACTATTTCTAGAGCTTCACACCAGTCAGTCTGACTCGCAAACCCTTTGTTAATCACTTCTAGCTGAACCAGAGCACAGAACTAGACCCTGTATTTCTCCCCATGCTTTTCTCGCTTGCATCTTGTGTAATGTGGAGCTGTGGTTTTGGCAGATGCAGAAGAAATCCTAGCAGTTGTTGCCTTTGAACAGATTTGTCTGTGTTGGGATTGTAGATATTCTTTAGAGATCCTGCCCAAGCTTACGTACCAAAAAGGCAAGATCTGAACGCCAAAGTTTGTCTGTAGAAATTTGATTACGGTGAGTTGCAGAATTATTTGTAAGCTTTGCTAAGTACAGCAGAAAAGCAGTAACTAAGTCAAAGCAGAAGGATAAGCTGCACTATTCAACAGCCCATTCATTATATTTGACTAATTAGAACATAAAGCCATTTAAGCAGCAAGCAGAACTTGAGTCACGGAGCATAAATGCATTTACTTCAGCAGAACAAAATAAAATTCCTAGATATTTATTGCCATTTGGAGGATGTTGATTAAGAAAATAAGCAAACAATAAACAATAAAAAAAACTCCTTTTTGAAGAACCAGGTTCCAAACACCACCTTTTCGTTTGCTCTCTGTGAATTAGTGTTGCTGCGGACTGGATTGCTGCAACACCTCCCCAATACTGTGCTGCACTTGGAGGAAATCCTGATGTACCCCGATAGACACCAGGGCAGAAAATGAGCAGATGTCCCATCAGCATCAGGGCCAGCCCCTGCACACTGCCTGACAACGTCACAGGTAGCCCAAAGCGTATGCAGTGTGTGAATCAACACCTTTCTTCCCCATTTAAGGAGGCATCTGGCAGGAAGTCAACGAATACGGGTATCTTCTTCTGCCACTCAACAGGCACACGGCTCAGGTAAGTCCACAGCCATAATCTCCTATTGGATTTATAGAGGGAGGTGTTCCCTGGTGTGGTCCTCTAAAACGGTTGATGTTTAACTTTAGAGGACCACTAAAGGAGAGCAAGTGGTGACTCGGCTGCAGCTCCAGTGCATGGGTTTGTGCTGTGCAGCCACTGGATCTCAGAAAATACTCATGTTCTGATGGCACTGGGTCTAATACTTCTGATCCTGGGCCAGGGATGTCTTCTAGACACAGTGGTACGGCCAAAAACTCACAGAAAATACTCTGAATAGAATTACCAGTGCTAGAATAGGCATTTCCGTGATCATGTAATTTAAGCAATTCCAGGAAGACACGCTAGTGGATACAAGATAGAAACATGTCTCAAGAAAAGCCGTACAACAAATGCATTTTCCCATGATTCTTCTGTTTGCTGCAAGGAGCGCACGGCTGTGTACGCATAGATCACAGCCCCATAGAGGTAGAGGAAGACTGTAAAGAAAGCTTCATCTCATCCAGACCACATGCTGAAGGTTCAGTATGATGGGGAAAATGCTCACCAACCTGCGGGAAACAATAAAATAATCCAAAGGAAATATAGATGCCAACTGATTTAACGTGTCCCCATTTGCACTCTGTAAATATCTCTGTGGTAAGCTCTGAAGATCTCATTTTATTTGTGACTAGGAAATGGATGACTGAAAGCAGCCTCATACACAAAGAGAACGGATTCCACAGCATCGCGATGGATCGCCTCTCCTTCAGCCATGCAGGTTACGCCACGGAAACAATCCTGCAGCCGTAATAGGAAAACTGTCCTATCTGGGATTTATGGATTTATGAAGGGTAAGGTCGGTTTTGCTGTGTGCTTCAGTGCTAAGCCATTGCTCCGGGTGCCAGAGCATGCAGCAGCTGGGAAGCACTCACACAAGGACGCGGGGCGTCTTCCAGTGCGGTAATAAAGGAGACAGCGGCCAAGAACACGGCCAAGCTCAGCCCCGAAGTGCCTCCTGAAGAACACCGGTAGGCACCACTGCAAGGGTAGAGCTTCAGAGCAAGTGTTTGGAGGATTTCTTGACTGTGAAACATATTTTGTAAGGCTTGGATTTAACTCTCTGATTGCCTCATCCTCTCCTCACCTCTTGGCTTGCTTTCTGCCTGTGGGTAGATAAGGACAGGTCCCAGTCAGGTGCACATCGCTTTCATTTTCCTGCAAATTTAATTCCCATTACTTTGTACTGGCATTATATAACATCCAGTGTTTTGTAATGTGCTGCAGCACTTACCTATAAGAGGGTGTTTCCTATTTCATAATGGAAGATAGCACATTCAGTGTAAAAGGCAGGCAGTAGAAAGCAGGTTTCTGTCCGCAGTCTGATTGTCACAGGGAGGATTCCCCTTTGTCCTCACAGAGGATGTGCGTGTTGTGAGCACGTTTCTGAACAGCAGGCGTGTTGCTGTATATTGAGGCTCAGGCTTCAAGTGGGGCAAAATCATGCATTTCAGCCCATGTGAACACTCCTGAAGAGTTGGCCTGATTTTCAAAACTGCTAAGCAATCAGCGTCTTCTATTGCTTGCACTGGGAACTAGTCAGCCCTCAACGCATCAGAAAAATCAGGCTGGTTACTTAGAAACCTCCAGATGGTTTTCAAATCCACACTGGGGCTGTTTTCATTTCATTGCTGGAGCTAGACCGTGTTTTCCTCTGCTGCATATGCTTCTCATATGCTAAGCAGTGCTTCTGCTTATTCAGCAAACAGTGGCTTTTCTGATGCACTTGGCCCCAGAAATCCCGTATGTTAACACATTTGTGCTCTCTAGATCTGCTTTAGGAAAGAGGATTTTGTTTTCATTATTAAAGAGCCATTTTCTATCTCCCATGATTCTCAGAAATTTTCCAATTACTTTTTGTGAGATCAGAGTACTTTTTTTTTGGTCTGTGCTGTGAAATTCACTCTGCCCTTGGCATGACTTACAGTCAGTATGTCTACAGGTGACAATTCCCTTTCCCCTCTGGTACCGTAAATCACATGCACATCATTTGTCATTCATCCATCAGCTTTCCTCTTTTGTCCCAGCTAAAAATCAGATGTTTGTTCACCTTAGCAGCAATCATGGAGAGCAGCGCGTGGGTTGCTGCTCTGCTGCTGGGGGTTATGGATGGGCTGGGGTTGGTTCGTGGAGCACGGAAACTTTGACCCAGGTCTTGTCCTGGAGCTCGGCTGCCTCGTTGGCATCTCCTTCCTCATTGTAGGGTGCATCAGAGCTGCCGTGGTGTGCTGCGGTTGAATGTCTGGAGTGGTATATCAGCTCCGGAGTACAAAATGGGAAACACTATAGGTCAGGTTGACAAAGTAAATACAGGCCAACAAAGTGGTATAATGTGACACTTCATTCTGGGATGTACTGCTGGATGTGTCCCACGTATGCGAGAAACGATTATCATCTTGCTCCACTTGCAAGTTAATTCTGTGTCTGATGCCCTGTTATTACCCTGCCCTTTCTGTCCTGTTCTGGGCGGAATGTGGACACATGGGTATAAGTCTGTGATATCCTGAAGGACAACAGTAAGAAAGAGGTCAAAAAAAAATGACCTGGGGGCAGAGTTCTAGCATGGAAAAGGAAAGCCTGAGCTATGACTTGAGCAATCCTGCAGGTGAAGGGACTATTTCCGTCATGTACCTTATCTCTCTCCATGAGAACAAGACAAAAGGATGCAAATTTTGTGGCAAAGAAATGTAAGGTGGGTGTTAGTTAGTGGGAGCTGAGGAGCTGCAATGTGCTGCATAGATTGTGAAGGTTTTGGAGACCCAGCTGGACAGTTAGCTCTTGGGACTGTGCAGCTTGAGTCCCTGAGCCCAAGGCAAGTGGCTGCCTCCATGCAGAGCGATGTGGAGGCTGGAAATCCTCTGGAGCATGAAGCAGTCTGAGAAATGTGGCTTTGGCTGGACGCCATTTGAGAAAAAAGGACTGAAAAGGACAGCCCTCCACTCCCTGGTGTGACTGGAGCTGCCGGTGGCTGCTGCAGCCAGGTGCCAATCTCCTCCCATCCAGCACTGGGAACTTCCCACTCTTTTGACTTGTGTGTGTCCAATAATGCACAGGCTGGAAGAAGGAGGGAGTGTCCACGGATGCTGGTCCCGGTCCTCCACAGACAGAGTTCATGGATGATCTCGCAAGGTTCTCATGAGGCAGCACAGCTGCTCACAGGCCTCTCTGCAAAGCAAAGTCTTCCTGCAGTCGTAAGAAGGCTGACTGCATGAGGGAGCCTGCTGATCCCTCATGACCTGGACCTGGGGGTCCTGGTGGACAACAGGTTGGCTGTGAGCCAGTAGAGTGCACCCATGGCCAAGAATGCCAATGACATCCTGGGGTGTGTAGCAAAAAGAGCGGCCAGCATGTCTGGGGAGGTGATCCTCCCCTTCTGCTCTGCCCTGGAGAGCCTGCGTTTAGAATACTGCATCCGATTCTGGGCTCCCCAGTTCAAAAAAGACAGGGATCTCCTGGAAGGAGTCCAGTGGAGGGCCACAGAGATGATAAAGGGCCTGGAGCATCTCCCGTATGAGGAAAGGCTGAGAGAGCTGGGGCTGTTCAGCCTGGGGAAAAGAAGACTGAGGGGGAATCTGATTCGTGTTTATAAATATCTAAAGGGAGGTGGGAGGCAAATGGATGTGGCCAGGCTCTTCTCGGTGGTGTGCAGCGACAGAAAAGGAGCAATGGCCTAAAACTTGTACGTAGGAATTTCCATACTAACGTGCTGAAGACCTTCGTTGTGGTCAGGGTGACGGAGCACTGGAACAGGCTGCCCAGAGAGGTGGTGGAGTCTCCTTCTATGGAGATATTCAAGACCTGTGCCACCTATTGTAGGGAACTGCTTTGGCAGGGGGTTGGACTCTGATCTCTAGAGGTGCCTTCCAACCCCTGAGATTCCGTGATTCTGTGAGGCATGGAAGGGATTAGAAACATTCCCCTGGAAGAAGCAGGACAATGGGATATATTACAGTGTCAAAATGTACTTGGTAGGTGGAATGCATGTGCCAGGTACTGAAAGAAACTGTCTGGTGAGTGATACATTTCGCATTAAAATGCATACATCATCCACTTGGAGAAGAATTGGACTCTGAACAAGTACCTTAGCTACTACATCTGACATACTGCCTGTTAAAACAGAAATATTAATTTCCAAACCTGATAAACATTGCCTATTTTTTTATTCGTTCCAGGGTAAAATTCAGAATTAGATATATCATTCACAGCATCTGACAATCATCTCTGTCTGTTACTGGCTTGACTGTCATTCCAGTGTTGCACTGTAGAGAATAATCCCTAGTTAATCAGTGTATCTATTGATTAATATATATTCCCACTACAGTAAATATCTATCATAATATATTAGATAGTATAACCATAATAAACCCACTACATCCAGTGTGTAACCTAATAGATCAAGATTAGCAATTACCTCTTGAAATTATATCCCTGTATTCCAACATTATACAAATCAAAGACATTTTCCCTCACATCCATGCATCATTCAGAAGATTAATCCTCCAGCAACTGCACTTGTTTTCCCGCTGCATTCTTTTGGCTAAGCTGGATAATGGTTGGGATTCCCCCGTTCTCAGGTCTGAGTGGAGGTTGCATCTGCAAGAGGAGATGCTGCAGGGGGCTGATGGCTGCTGCCATGAGAGAAAGGCTTTTTAGGATCATTTTTAGAGTGACTGTAGGGACCTTCACTGGCCCATCAGCAAGGGACCTTGACAAGCTCTGCTTTGCTGTTCGTGCAGTGGGGAGAAGTGCTCGTTCCTCAGGAGCCAGGGAGGGATGGGGAGAAGCAGACAAAACAGCCCAAGCTACCTTTCTTGCAGCAGCTTCCCAAGGTGTCTTAACCATACACAAACAGCAATCAGAGGTTGTGCAAACCTCTCATGCTTACTTTGCATTTTGAAAGCAGAAGACTGGGCATCAGTCCAAAGCCATAATTTGAGCAAGGGCGTGTCACAACACATACAGCGGAATAATTAGAATTTTATGAAGAGTGGGTCTCTATAATACTGTTATATATCTACTGTTCACTTACCAATGATTTTAAATTTAGCACCTGATGCGTTTTAAGTAACACAAAGTAAAAAGAAACACATTTTCTAGGAAGCTTGTATTTACTGTTAGTTACATGTTGGGTTTGTTTTGTGGTTATTTTTTTAAATAACTCTGTTTTCCCAGTGGGACCAATTTGCATGCACATGTGTCTGCTGCTCATAAAGTGGAATTGTAATGTATGAAAGCACAGGAATGTGGCTTTAGCAGAGAGTCTCGATTTCTTTGTTTCAGGTGTTCTTTTTTTGATAGTCAGTGGAAGTCCATTTCTCTCAAGGCAGTAGCACACTGAGAACCATTCCCGTGCTTTCCAGAGGTGTGTGAGAAGCTGCATGTAGGAGGGAAGTCTCAAAACGAGGTAAAGCGTAACATTTCCTTCATTGTCTTTCACTGTGGTGCTGCAACTTTGCCCACTGGAGAGGCTGTTGTGTTTTACCCCAGCCAGGGTATTAACCTACCCCCCTCTCTTCTCAAAAAAAGATATTTGAAAAGTAAGCACATAGAAAGAAGATCAGCATTAAGTACTTCTGTCATCTTAATAAAGCCCTGGAAACCAGCAAAAGCAACACATACAAACAAATAGTAATCTTCTGAAAAATTACTCCTGAAATAAAGAAGATGGAGATGTGAGTCTTCGAAATCTATATTGTTGAATTGCCTTTAACCCCATTCATATAATTCAAGATTTTTTTTCTGCATGAAAAATCATGGATTTCCGTATGGCTAATTGGTTACCCAAAGTGCAGTCCTTTAGTTCTTTTAGAGCAAATACATCACTGGCTGCATCTCCTGCAGCAAGCAGTGTGGTGCTTTGGATGTGGGATAAGTCTGCAGGAGCTGGGGACCCGCACCCACCCCCACATACATTGCCATGGGGCTGCTCCCCATGAGCTCTGCTGGGGTCCCAGGGGCAGCACATGAGGTGCACAGCTCAGGGTTAGCCTAGCCCCAAGGGATGCAGCCATCACCTCCTGCTCTACGGTGCAAGCTGAAGCATGGTGAGTGGAGGGCAACGGGGAGATTTGCTCCCTCCTGATAGCAACTCAAATGCTGGCATAGATGCACAAGCTGCATACCACCTTCTCTTGTCCATGCCCATCACTAGCTTGAGGGCATATCCCTTCATATATCTTCTTGATCCTGTCCGGTCACTGCTGAGGCTCTAAGTGCACAGGGTCTACAAGGCAGGGGCAGATCAGTGTATGCTGCATCCTGCAATTGCCACCCTTCCGTCTACCTAAACACAGCCAGATCTGGGCACTGCTCTCTGTGTCATTGCAGGGCTGTAGTTTGAGAAGGAAGACAGGAAAATCCTGTGTCCCAGGTGAAAGGGTACTCTGTGGTACCAGTGAACATTAACAAGTGTAATGGGTTTGCATGATGCACATAGGGTGAATGACAGAATGGATTCAAGTCTTTTTGTTTTCTTTCCAGCTTGTTATTATCTCGAGGAAAAAAACACTAATTACCAGAAGATAATAGCTAATGTGTTACTTACCCTCTTAATTAGTACCCTAATTACTAAGCACAGTGATAACCACTAGTTAGAGCATATTTACTTTTTAAGACTTTCTTGTTTATCTGTTTCCCCACTCCCTCTTTTTAATAACGCTGACACCAGCAGAGTTGCTGCAGAGAGAATACCGCTAATATCCCCGTGGGAAATGAGTTGTTTTGAGCCCCCTGGGCACTGCCACAACTTTCATTCTGTTGTAAATTGCTTTTCATCTCTGAACTGTTGGCTCATGTTCAGTTCTGACATTAAAACATTAACATTTGAAATTGGAAAGATGAACCCAAAGGAGCAGAAAAGGTCACCTCGGTGGCACAAGACCTTGCTCAAAGCTTGCCATCTGGGGGCAGGAAGGCTTCTGAACGTGGTCTTTGGCTGCCCAGCTCTACATCCCGAAGCAGCCAGTGAAATACTCCCCATCTTCTCTTTGTAAAGTCATGAGGGCACCACGGGCTGTGTTTGCTGTAGTGCCCACAGTGAGCTTTGCCCTCTGTCCTTCGGGGTAGGAGCCTGGACCATGAGAGGAGGAGGTGGCTGTGCAGAGCTCGTATGTTCTCAAGTGAAATGGCAAGCAACTGTTTGTGGATTCTTAATAAAATAATTATCTGAATGGAAAATTAAGCTTAAATACCTGCCAAAACACTTGTATTGAGGTGACTGACATTTATGAGCCACTGCCAGAAGTTGTTATAATCCAATATTTTCATGGAGTCTTATTAACTCTTTCCAGGCAGAAGTACATTGTAGGCAGCTGAAGGCAGTGAGTTAAGATGTGTCAGAGGGGAAGACAGGTCTCTTGGCTACAGAGTACGGAGTTGGGTGATGCCATAAAATATACTTAGTTAGTTGTAAAATCTAATGGAAGGAGCAAGACATCCCTGCTCTCAGCCCTTGATTCTTGGCAGTGTGGATTGCAAAATGCTGCTGCTTAGAGGATATGTATTAGGAAAGATGTTAACCACATGAACTGTCACTGTTTCCATAGCCTCATTAGTATACACCGTGTTTCTCACTGATTTGACATTGTCTCTGCCCTAAGGAGCATGAAAACTGAAGGCAAAACTCTGTGACCATGTGAAATCCAAGCATTTCAAGGCAGGCTCTGCAAAGGGGATTTGTGAGACTGTGGACAAATACATTTTATTCAACTTATCAAAGCAGGGAGCAGGCAGGGAGGCAGAGGTAAACAACAGGAGCAGAGGAGGAAGATAACAGAAGAGCCCTAATTGCTGTCAGCTTGATTCCAGCCTCGTTTGCCTGAACAGACCTCACTGCATCTTTGTCAGTGGAGGTTTGTCTTCTCTGGCTTGCAGCAATCTGAGTGAGAATATCTTCCCTGCTTTTATCCAAAGCAGCTGCAGCTGGGGTGTTTGTAATCCTGTGGTCTTTTTGCCTCACTCCACGTCTCTGGGTGCGGGGTCCTGAAAGGAGCGGGCAGCGAGGGGCGGGGGGGCAGGGGGAGCACACATGGAGCTGCAGGGCTGGACTGTGCTCCTGCACACGTGGCAGCTTCTTCCCACATCTGAAGCCCATCCCAGTTTTTATAGGGGGGACCTTCCACAGGCATTTTTTCCATTGTGCCTTTCTTGGTCATAGTCTTGCAGTTTTCATCTCTCCTCTGATCCATGTAGTACTCCAAACCACTTTTCTTTCCTTCTAATGGCTGTGCCTTTCCCTGCTGGCAATGCTAGCAGCCAGCAGTCCCTCACACCAGCAGCACCCTGGTGACCCGCTGGTGCCAGTTGGGTGATGCATGCTGGATCCCGCCTGCGGTGTGAGCTGCAGGAGCCTCAGCGTTGGTTTGCAGGGCAGTGCAGCTCTGAGCTGAGCAGCTGCCCCTGGGGCTGCTCTTCTCTTGTGCCCTCAGGAGCAGACAGAAGCTTCCTTGTTGGCAGCAGCAGCTTTGTCTCCTCGACTGTTGCTCAGATTGAGCGGTGTGCTTGGTTTGCTGTATGGAAGACAAAATGTGATTGATCCTTTCTGCTCCCCCTCCTCTTGGAAGTACTGCAAGAGACAATGGGTTTCCAGAGAACCTCCCCTTTCTGTGCTGGGTTTATAAACATCTCTGTAACTCTGCTAGTGGTGTAGCTTTACGGTGTTTGTTTTTCTCCCAGGACTGTTCTACCCAGAGAGCAGGAGAGGAAGGCAACCACTTCTTGCTGAGGCTTTGGCTCTCCAGCACATGCTGTCAGCACTCCCTCTGCTCACTGGGCCCTTGCTCCCATGTGCTGGTCACCAGGCGTGAGCGTAAGGCTGCTGAGGTCATTTGGGTGCATGCCAAGGAAATGCCACTTGTCCGTCTTCCAATGAAGGCAGCGGTCACTGGGTGCCTCTCGCACTGCTCGGCACATCTGCGTTTGCACACCCAAACAGCCACTCAGTCCTGCTTGTCGCAATCACGCTTCGGCTTTTGAGTCTCTTTTTATGCTCACGCAAGTGTTTTCAGGCAGTGATCTTCTGGCCCCATTTATTTATTACCATGCACTAATAAAAGTCTTTCTTAAAAGGTTGCCTACATGGGTGTGAATATAACTAATCACTTAAAATGAAAAATGACCATTGGTGTTGCAGCATTTTAAGGAAACTAACGTTTACCGGGATGCAGGCTAATGGCACTGTCTTTTCTGTTTTTGCATGATTTTTGTTTCTTTGGGGCTTCAGCATGATCACTGGTTTTAGGAAGGTTTTTAGCCACTGTGCTAAGAAGTGATACGTGTCAGCGCTGGGGAAGAGAGTTCCCGCAGGCCTGGTCTGCTGTGAGTGGCCTGAAATTTCCTAATTATTTGCAACAAGGATCAAAGTACAGGAGAGACATTCTCCAGGGGAAGAGCTGGGAAACTCATTTCTGAAAGTTGTGCTGCTCACTGGGAAGCAGCCCGTGCCAGTGCCACTTCTGTGCATGAGGCCTTTCATCCTTCCTGTGAGCGCAGAGCTCATTGGTGTTCTGGGTGCTGCTCTGCGCTTTCCTCCCTCCAAGCCTCAGAAGTGCAAGGAAATGTAATAGTACAATCGTTCCAGCAGCAGGAGCCCAGCTGAACAGGTCATTGTCACACAGTATAAATGTAGTTGAAAAGGTGGAAGGAAAAACAGTCTAAATGCCCTCCCTTTACTGTGGAAATGTATTATTATTTATGAATAATTTTCACTGTTGAAGGAAAATGTAAGGTACAAGCAGAGCGACCATAAAAGAGGAAATCTATTAAGTGTTATTTACATTGCATTGGAGAAGGGGGAATCACTGGCAGGGAAAATGCTTGTCTATTTAAATATGAAACAGGTTATTTAGAATTGCATACTTGGATTAAATTCTGCACAAATAGGAAATACAGGCTGTGGTGGTGCTGATGCCTCTTCCCAGCCTGTGTTTGCATCCCTGGGCCACGCAGTGCTCTGGGACTGGGGCTGGAGGGGAGCAGGCCTGGAGCTGTGTGCAAGGCAGCATTCTGGAAGGTTTTCTGTCTGTAGCAGTGTCATCCAGCATTGCACCCCAGCACTGCTGGTGCTGGGGCATTAGCAGACCAGCAGGTTCCTGTGCCATGAGCAGTGCAGTAGCTAAATTACCACCCCGTGTACTCAGCTGGGGAGCTGGCAGCGCTGGCTTTAAGAGATGTACATGTATGTGTTCATATCAATACACACTGAAATAGACAATGAATAATTTTTACTACCTCTCGCCACTAAGGACTGAATTCTAATTAGTGAATGTGTTTATCCCCAGAAGGCCCGTGCCTGTGCAGGCTGCCAGCCCCTCACAGGGCTGCTCAGCTGTAAGAACCCTGCCTCTCCTCTCCAAGCCCTATGCTTGGAGATACATAACACGTAGAACTTAATTTCAAGTCACCAACTTTGTAGCCAGAGACTGCTTCATCAACAGAGAAATGTGTGCCTGTACAGACAAAACATTTTTAGTCCTATAGATGCTGCCACAGAGGCAAAGTGGAGCTGTGTCCTATCTGCAGAAGCTGGGCAGAGCTGCCTGCGTGCATGAGGATGGGGCCAGGGATCCCCGAGTTCCTGAGTTGCTGTATCCCTTGGGCTGAAGATGTCACTGTCCATCTTTCCATTCTTATAGAATGCCAGTTTTCTTAACGAGGTTTGCTAATCATTCATAGCTTCCACTGGTTCATTACCAGATCAGGAGAAGAAATTATTCCTGTAGATCCCTGTTTGGGATGGAAGCCCATGCAACCAGGACAAAAAGGGGTGCTTTCTGCCCTCTCTATTGCTCATGCTACAATGCAAGAGTCAAGATTTGGAAAATTTTTCAAGCGTTCCCAGAAGGCAAAGTTAGCACAGAAAGGAGAAAAACACAATGCTTGGCCTGTTCTTAAGATGCATTTGGGTACTGTTGCTGCTGGACTCGTGTAGTTACTGTACCCGGTTTGTAGGGCTGGTGATCTGCTGGGAAAGTTTTTTGCTGTAACTGTTTCATTCTGTCAGTAATGGAATGTGAACAGGTATTAAATGTCATAATCTCCAGTTTTTACACTCTGAAGCTTTACCATAAAATTGATTGATTTCTCAGAAATTGGACAGTGATGAACAGCTTGGGATCTGTTAGTGCCGGGAAGCCCTTTAAATGAATAAACATTCAAAAGTAGTTTATACTACTGGAAATAATGCAGAAGAGAGATTGCTGTGTCCACAAAGAACATTTTTTCATCTTTTCCTGTTCATGAAAAAAAAAAGAGCCAAAGTACTGTCGGCTCACATCATGTGAGATCACAGTCAAGCGAAGAGCGTTACTTAAATTCCGCTTGAACCTGCTCTATCCCATAGGGAAGTGGAGTCTGAGCTTCTGTGGGTGCTTTCTGCTTTCCACAAGAAGTGAAAGTTCCTAAGAAATGGCAAGTGCCTTTGGCTTTTGAGTTTGGGTTTTTAACAGGCTCAAGTGCTCTGCTAAGAGCTGAAGGATGCTTTGTGGCCTGACCCAGCAGGGCGGAAGCACAAGGAGTAAATGAGGACTATGCTTCATAACATCCTGCTTCAGAAAATTCCAAACGATTTGTTTCTCCTGAAAATACAGTCTCTTTGCTATCGTGATTAGCTGCTTGTTCAAGCACTGCTTTTAAGCATTCAAGGGGAAAATTCTGTGCCTGGTAAAAGATACGTAGAAAAGAACAGTGAAAGAAAATGCATGTCTGTTGTCCACTTTAAGAAGAGTTCCACCAAGTATGTACTGAAACAAAGCTCAGCCTAACATGTGGATGAAAGACTGTTTCATGTCACAGCCAGCTGCCCGTTCCTGATGCTCCGAGCCCTGGTTTCCCGACTGCCACATCTGCGCACGGGGCAGTGGAGTCTGCTCAGAGTGCCACTGCCTGTTCCCTGCATAGAGGCAGGACTTGAAGGATGATCTGTTGCTCAGGGTCACCTGCAGGGATCTTCCCCCGCCTGACGCCTGCTGTTTGGAAGGCACAGATCGCACTTACGGCAGGGCTCCAGGCATTGTGGCACACCTCCCTGCAGCAGGCTGTGAAAATGTGATGTTTTATTCACGTGAGAAACTAGACCTTAAGTGGCAGTGCAGAAGGCTGTGTGTGGATTAAATGTCTGCACGAGGCAAATATGCTCCTACAAGATACTGCTTTGTACCATTACAACACTCCATGCATAATGCATAGCTCATGAATAATTTGCACAAGGATCTATTCCCAAACTTACAATATTACATGAGTTTTTTTTGCTCTGAAAGTAAACAAAGGGAAAGCACCGTCCACTGGGAGCCCGAGGAATGGGCAGGTTGGATGGCTGCATGAGTAGCGTCTGCTGCTGGTGCTCTGATAGTCCAGGAGGAAAATGAAAGGCTGCCAAGTGTTTAAAAATCATTCCTTTTATTACAGCATTACTCATTGCCTTCAGCTTGGTGAAATACTGTTTGGAAAGCTGATTGTTTCAATGGCCGTGGATGTAAAACCAAAGGAAATGCTGCCCTTGGAGGCAAGGTTATCGCCCTTCACTTCAGTTAGAAGCTAATAAATAGCAACAATTACTCTTCGTCCTTCTGTGAGTTTGTACTCCAAAATCCATGACTGATTACATATATGAGCTAGCAAGGAAAGAGAAAGCTGCTTAAGATAAAAATATGTTTTCTGCCTTTTCTCTGTTAAGACTCCTGCAGAGCATGAAGAGACCATCCTGAGATATTGGACGAGCTCAACTGAGTTTATTTTTGTTCTCCTTACTGTTTTTTCTTTCAGCCCTTCTGGGGCCCCTGTGAGCAAGGGATTTCCCTTCCCTTTGGAAAGCTCCATCTTCCCAAGCTGAGCAGACTCTGGCTACTTCAGAGGAACCTGCCAGACTTTGCTGTGCATTGTGCCCAGCATGCGACCAGAGCTCCTTAGACTAAAAAATTAAGGAAATCAGGAGGTGTGGGATTTCATGTGGGGGGGGTTTGAAGGGCTGTGTTGATACAGAAGCAACAGAAAGCCAGAAGGAACAAACATTTTGCTGTCCAAGCTGACAAAATCCACCCAAGGCATCCATCCCTACTGAAGACATCCGAGACAAAGAAACTCCATTCTTATTATTGTATTGAGGTGTGATTTCATTTCCATCAACCTCCTCGGCTGCCATCTGCCCTGGCCTGAGGTCAGTGGGGCTGTCACTCCCGACTGGGCCGCCGCCATGGCTACCAAGGGCCACTGGGTTGGACATGCCCGAATTGCTGCACTTGTTCCCTTGTGTCAACGGTTTACGGGTGTTCGGCCCGGTTCCGTGACGAAGGGGACGGGGGATCCACGGGTCCACACCCCGTGAAAAGGGAAAAGGGAAAAAAGGGTAAGGAGATGGCCCTGAGAGCAAAGAACAGCGGCAACAATCTGAGGAGAAACAAACTAATTTACTAAATAAAATATCGGAATGCAAAACAACACACTATAATACAATATAATTACAATTTAAGCTGATAAATCCAATACAGAGAGAGAGAATGTCCCAAAATCAAGGTAGGCCTTACTCTACTACCGACGATAAGACGGCTGGAGAGCGAGGTGCTGCCAGGACGAGAGACGGCGGAAAAAGGGACGAGGTCTCGTGATCTGCAAGTTTTTATACTGCAAGCTTCTATCGTTTCCCTCCGGCTGGAAAATGGTAACAGAGGAGCAAAGTGCCGTGGGGACTGTAGTAGTCCTTCTCTTCTGAGAACTAGGTACATCCACTACATGATGTTATGATGTGGAATACCAATAACCGAAAATCATAAAACCATGACACCTTGTGGTTTGTATTTATTTCTCAGAGTGCCACTGTTCTAAACTGAGTTCTCAATAAAGATGGAGAAAAAAAGCAAGGAGAACTTTCAAGTAACTGCTCAGCCTTTCTGCAAAGAGCAGCCAATGCTATGCAGGGAAAGGAGGCCTTTCCGCAAGGCTGCCCGCAGAGGCACCCGTACAGGACGTCTCTGTGGGGACAGGGTGCCCAGGAGCGGTAGCAGCAGGTCTGCACATTCAGCCTGGTCTAAAAAATGGTGTTGGTTTACAGTCATTGGACTTCATCCTGAGAAACACCTTCTGAAGATCTAAATCTTGAAAAAAGGATTTCAATTTCAGTCAACCTGAGAAATGGTGAATTCAGTCATCCCTCCTGAAATGTGACTGGCTCATTTGCCAACGCATGCAAAAATGTCTATTCCATACAGAACCGTAAATTAACCAGTATCTGTTCTGAAACTGCTGAGGTCTCACCAGGCCTTCAGATAACACATGTGGAGATTCATAGTTATAACAAAACCTGAGAGATTTTTCCCACCAGAACATCGCTTCTCCTGCTCTCGAGCGTAACTCAGCATTGTACGTACTGTTACTCAAGTTTTCACTTTCAATCTTGGATCTACTTCAAATTTTCCAAGATACATTTCAAATTAAATTCGTTTTTGGTATTCAGAGCACATCACAAAGATAGTTAATATAATACTATTTAATATGATCTCCAACTTTTTTTACTTTGGAAATTTTTATGCAAATTCCAGGTCACTACCTAAAAGTACAAGTATTTACATACAGAGAGGAAAATCTGGCTATAATTTTCATTTTGCAGTCTACATTTCAAAACCAACACGTGATGATGATATCTGTCAGATTCTTATTCCTGTATTTTGGAGGCATGTTGGGGTATTTCTTCCTGATACATTTCTAACTACGTATTTACTAAAATTTATATATACATATACATATAAGGGTTTGAGCGTCACTTGTCAGACTATATTTTCAAAACATGGCCTCAGTCAAAACAGTTGCTATAATTTGAGCTCACAAAAGAGCAAGTCTTAGTCTTTCTGAGGCTTCTGGAGCATGTAGCTAGCATGTGGTAATTCCCACCCAGTTAAGGACGAACTTGCATCCAAAGATTGAAATTGTAGACAGGTTCCTCTTTATTTTCCAGTACCAATGGTGTTTGTGTGTGGCTATACACATACATCAGACCAAAGGATTACTAATTTTTATAAGTGGAGACAGTAATGCTGTCTGCCCTCTGGACTCCTGCTCTTTAGATATTTACAAGCATTGATGAGATCCGCTCTCAGTCTTCTCTTCTCTAGTCTGAACCATCCCAGGTCTCTCAGACTTGAGAGGTTATGAACTGAAAAAAATGCAAAGTTCTAAATAGGATTGCTGGCAGCAGCTCCTCGTGTTTCACTTAAGCCAAATTAGTTAAAATGATATTATTTTCTGTTTGCCAGGAAAAATGAGATGTTTTGTTCAAGTTCATTACCTCTAATATTTTATAAGTGGGTGGATAACAAGCTCTGCTCTGTTTCCTATATACTAAACTCTCAGATGAAAGCACTCTTGCCTGGGAAGACACCATTTTGCTCCTATTTGGATGCAGAGCATCCTCCACTGTGCACAGACTGTTGTGGAGATCTTATTTGCACTGAGATTTTGCCTTTGCAGCCTCAGCAGCCACACTGTTGCTTGCACAGGGAGGCAATGCTTTTTGTTCCCACTTGCTTTTGTTCTTTGCTTCTCGTTGTTAGGCACAACTCCAATTTTTCTCTGAATAAAAAGCAGAGTAAAACACAGACATCATGTCTATGCTTGCTGATTCCTTAACACCTATAGAGACATAGAATATGTCTTATGCGTGACCCACCTGTCCCACTTGGTACGATGGCCAAAATGCCCAGTGTTCCTCACCTGCGTGGACTGAAGTGTCCACACAGGTATGTCTCTAAATATGCTCCCAGCACACTGGTGTCCTGCAGCAGGTTGTAGCCCATTTGTCCCCCACCCAAAGCTGGATGTCCATTCAGTGCTGTGGGATGCTCTTCAGCAAGAACTTCTTTCACACAACAGCAGGGTGCTTTGCTGCAGGCAGGTCAACCTTAGCCATTACTAAAGATCTATAACTTGTCCCAAATCCTCACTAAATCATGACTTTTCCGAGGAACAGGAGCATATTTAGCTCTGCTCCAGCTTCCCTCAACTGTCTCCTATTTTGTGTGTGCACAGCCCCACTGAAGATTTTGGTCCCTGCAGTGCTGGTCATGCTTGTGCCAGGGAACACTTGGGATGCCACCTGCTCTTGGTATTTGTAAAACAAATTGTAGAGTCTCACTGTAAAGCAAAACAATTGAGAAAACAATGTACCGTGAAAAAATGATGGAGGGTTAAAGAACAGCCTTGTTTGAAAGCCCATGGATAATGCAATGAAGGCTCTTCTTGGGCTACAAACTCCGTCCTCATCCAGGCTTATGTAAATAAGATTACCCCGGGGTTATGTTGCTCATGGAACAGTACAGCTAAACTTTCTGCTGACCATGGACTCTGTTTGGATGCTGGTGTAACAATTTCCAGAAGGTCTTTAAAAGATGTTGGAAACCTGGCAGCTTGGCTTCCTCCGGGTGCCTGCCCCACACTAAAGCAGGAGCTGCTGTGGCATAGCAATGCATCTGGAGGCTGAAGAATCTCTGGGTCTTCCTCAGTTTACATAAGGGCATGTTTATTTATTAAAAATATATATTTGTATAATAAAATATCACTGCTGCTTTAACGGCTATTTCTTCAGTGTTAGCACTCTGTAAACTTCTAAAGCATGTAGTGCTCTATGGGTGAGGATTAGGGAAGTCCCGATTATTTGTGCAAGGAGCAATCAAATGTGGAAGCAGCCTGCCTTTTGCCCTTGAGGCACTTCAAATGAGCGGCAGTGGTGACAGCAAGCTTTGTTGTGGGTCAGAGCCACCTCCTAGCTGGTTGCCCAATAGCAATCCTGCCCATTAATGTTTTATTTTATGTTCTATATGCATTTTATTACAGAATACAACAGGGAGACCAGTGTGGTTGGCTAATTAGGTTTATTTATGCTCAGCTCTACGATGTTGCCATCATACCAACTCATACACCACAGGACCGGGATCTTTTGCTTCCTAAGGACGAAAATGCCAGGTACTTTAGGGGACACGGGTAAGGAAGTTCAATTTTCAGAAATGGGAACCCTGTGCTGTCCAGAAGGAGGGAACAGCCTTTCCAGGTATCTGTTTCAGCATCTGGAAACCGGTAATCACCTGAAAGCTTTGACCCGAGGCTCACACAGAAGGAGGAATAGCTAAGTGGAGGCATGAAGAAGGAATTGTCTTTGTCTCTCCAGAGAAGAGATCTGTCCTGCCAGAGCTGAAGAACACTTGTAAGCTCACAAAGCTCTTTTTCATTAGAGAAATAAAAGCCTCGTCATCCCCAGAGCTCTTAATTAGGCACCTTTTGCCATTCACAGAAATCTGTGTCTCCGCTGTCAAGTCCTATTTGTTTTAAAAATTGATTCATTCAGTTGAGCTCTTTTGTTGGGTGGCAAAAATGGATAGATCAAATGAATCCAACCACTGTGTAAATTGTAAGGGTTTAAATATAATCGGTGAGGCCAAGCTAAGCTCAGAGAACAAGTGTATGCCAATGCTGTAGTGCACAACAGTCAGAGCAATAAGGAAAACTGCATTCAAAGCAAAAAGGGCAACGAAGGACAGGGAAAAAAGCATATATGAAGCATTAGTTACTAACAGATGTATATGGTATTCTTACATACATGGTGGATATTAATCTGTGCTGCAGGCTTTCCTTATCAGTTAGGAAAGGTCCAAATGGGAGTGCTGGGTTTTACAGTGCTTAGGTTTAACGTTCATAGTGCATATTTCCTGACGTAGAATGATTTGAATATTTTATTTAAAGGAACTAGCATGTCTTTCCATGGCCTCCTGAAGAATAATGCCTTTTAAGTACTAAATATCAACTTATACTGAGGTCAACTAAAATTGTACACCTTGCTTTGAAGGGTTTCTTCTTTATGATTAATATTCACCGCTTTGTCTGTTTACAGGGAGACTTTTATGCACAGCAAACAACTCCTTTTGTACAAACAAATAAATGTATGCATGAATGCAAGTATTTGCACATAAATATTTTCCCTTCGCTGTTTTCTTGTTCTAAAAATCTCGGCAAACCTTGAAGTAGGAACAAACCAACAGACATGGCTAGTGGGACCTGCATGAAGTGTCATGGATGTGTGGCTGGAGCTCCTCTGTGGGGCCAAGAGAAGATGCGTGCGGCACCATCTGGGAGCTGAGCCTTCCATGCATGGGTGCTCAGCTGCTTTCCAGGCTTCGAGGAGTCTCCAGTTATCTGCACATTCAGGTTTGGCTCATCATTTCAGGCAGTGACACTATATATATACCTGGAATTGTTTTTCATGTGAGGATGTTAGTTTTTTCCAAAAGCTGTGTTTTAGAACTCAGGCTTTTTATTCTTTGTATGGATAGGGATCTGGATGACACAATTGATCATGTGTTGTATTTTGGAAGGGAAAGGAGGACACTGATAAGTATTCAGCTTAAGTGGATATCACATGTTCCGGGGAGAAAGGGTCTTAAATAAAGTCCGACATGATTAAAGGAGAAGAGTAACAAGAAGATAATTGATTGGAAGTCTTAGAGGGGCTTTTTTCACTTTGATGATCCGACAGTCTTTTCAGTATCTAGTTTTGAAACAACCTACGTAGCTTTAGAAATGTAAAAATCCTCACCTCTTGTATTTTGTTACCCATTTGATTGTGCTGGTGGGATTACATGAGTGCCAGTACAAGTGCCTATACTTCGTTAAATGCAGTATAATTTACTTTTGGGTCCCATCTTTTTCAAAGATAAGCAAGTCTTTTATTTTATTGATTGAAGGCTGGAATTTCCATAAGGATGCTGACAGCCTTGCTGACAAAGCAGTGTAAGCAAATTGTCTTAGAGGTACTCACTTCCTAGAGAACTGAATCAAAAAGGAATTTATCCAAGGGGCTCATGAAGAAAGAGCTTTGCTCTTTCTCCCATGTAAGCAGTGTTTGCAATGCCCAGCTCAGCTCACTGGTTTGTATATGAGGCAGATCAGAGCACTGACACTGCCAACGAGGCTTCTGCTGTGACGGGTGCTCCTAGCTGCAGCTTTCATACATGCTCTCCTTTTTGCCCAAGATTAGGAAAGTTCTTGCAGTCTGTACCTAAAGGTGGGAGGTGTTCCGTGCCCAAACTGCATGTGCTGTGGATTAGCCATGGTTACACAGCTTACCTTGAATAACAGCAGCAAAAATGTTAAACATCAAGGCATGCTGAAGCAGTGTTAAACCCAGCAGACTCACCCTTCAGGCTCTAATTTATTTAGTTTCCATAGGGTAAAAATAAACTTGGGTTTCCACCTGCAAAAATTCAGACTGCAAATCTTCTCAGAAAAGTGGTTTCATCTCATAAAGTATCAGGGCCAGGCATCTCACGGTATCAGAATGAAAATGTGGCACATTGTGCTTAGAAAACTGCTCGAGCTTGAAAAGTTGTACATGGTTTGCGAGGAGGAGGAGTACAGAAATGCTCATCTTAGCTCCAGCAGCCTGCAAGTCACAGGCATGTGTTGAGCAACACAAGACTTACAGACCCCAGGCCTGAGAGATAAAAGGCACTGGGGGAGAATATGATGAACCCTGCAAAGACTAAACTGCTCCTCTCTTGTTTATGTATGAGCACTGCTGCTGCAGTGAACCACCAGGCAGCTGGCAAAACTGAGTGAGAACAGCAGCAGCTCTTTGCTTTGCCAGCAGGTTTGTTTAAGCACCGTCAGAATCATGCCATTAAAGGTGACTTGGAGGTGCAGAGTCTGACCAAGGTATCAGTTATTGACCTTCGTTCAGACGTTGAGCATTCAACTCAGTAAATGGCAATTTGGACCTGTGTCCTCACCCCTCCATCTGAAGCTGGGACATTCACATTGCCCCTGCTGGGCACCTCCCTCTGTGGGGAGGGAATTCTGGTTTTCCATTTTGTATCATTTGACTCTGAATCTAGATATGCCCTCCACATTCAGAGGTGTCAGGCTCTGTCCTGTTCATTGGAGTCCTAGCATCCTTACAGGCTCTTTGTAAAGGCGGTTGCAGACTCATTATACTCACAGTCACAGGACCAGGGGCCCTGAGCACTGCAGTGAGCAGATCCCACACCACGCATGGGACCGTGCTGTGCAGCGCTCTGAGCAGAGCCCAGGGATCTGCATGTTTCCTTGCTGTGACAAATAGAGGAGGTGTCTACAAGCTTCTTTTTACATCATTTCAGTTCACTTAGCTCCAGTTCTTATTGAAGAAACATCAGGTCGGCT
This sequence comes from Numida meleagris, assembly GCF_002078875.1. Lineage (NCBI taxonomy): Eukaryota > Metazoa > Chordata > Aves > Galliformes > Numididae > Numida > Numida meleagris. The sequence goes on along the minus strand of NC_034419.1, from coordinate 870,596 downwards.
GTATTGTAGCGTGGGACAATATCAAAGACACTCAGAGGTTCTGTAAATGCATAGCTTTTACCTGGTACTTTAGCAAGGCAGAGAAATAGAAGATATCATTTATAGTATCTCAAAGAAATAGTGATTTGTGAGATTTCCTGACATATATCAGATATTTCGTTGGCATTCTTAGAAACAGCCACAGAAGTTTGGTGTTGTTAAATTAACCAAATTGGAGCAGGAAGGAAAAAGTGTTAGGGAAGAGAAAACAAATGCTTCCCTTGCATAACAATACAGCTGTATATTAAAGAAAAAAACAAAACAAAACAAAAGGCATTTTTTCAAATATCTTTCTGTGCTGCCTGGTCAGAACAGTATAGTAATGCAAAAATCAAACCTCCTGCAGCATTTCAGTTAAACTGAAAGTCAAACTAGTTTTGAGACCAGAGCTATAATTGTGCAAACATCTCTGCTCAGTGCCTTTGTTGTTCAAATCCGATGTGCTTTATTTTGTATTTCAGTAGTGCTAACAGTCCTTGAATGGCTCTGGCAGCCCCTTCATGTCAGTAACTAATTGCCCAGACTCAAGAGATATCAGAAGAAAGGGTGGTTGGAAGGTGCCATGTGGCCAAGAAAGGGCGGACAGACAAACCATCACATCTTGTTTTGCTGTCCTCTGTCTCATGGGCTGAATTGTCCAGAACACCATGGAGATCTCTCCTCTTCTTCAGGTCAGTAAAGTTGAAGTGCTAAGCAAAGCAATTTTTCTGCTTCCAGTTTACTAACAGTAAAAGCAAATCCAATCCAAATGCATCTCTAGGGTAGCACTTCCAGGTATTGCTCATTCTGTCCTGTTTGTGTAGGTTGCAGCTGGCTTGGCTTGTCAAGTCAAAGAAAAACATCAGCAGTGCGCCCAGCTTCAGCCCAGCTTGTGTGAGACAGGAACTGTCAGCTTGTTCATGGCAAGCTCCTTCATCTTGGATCAGGACAAGTTCTGTAACTGTAGCCAGCACTCAGTCTCTTGGCCATTAAAGAGCCGATTTTCTCATAATATTTTCCAAATTACAGCATGAAATACATGATTCAGTATATCCAGCATCACATGGTGCCTTCTTCAATAACTGATGTGATTCCTGAATTCATTTTTAAGTCTATAAAATGTGCTAAGCAAATTAAGAGATGCAATTGACTACAAGCTCATCTGTCCTGAAGCATCACAGTCAGTGCTTGCTGTCAAAAAGTGAGTCAGAATTTGTGGCTGCTGTCGCATCACATATCAATACAGTCAGTTTTATAGACTGTGAAACACTCAGGTTCATGCAAGGATCCTATAACTTGCTTGATTTTCATTTAGTTCATGCAGAATTCATTGTATTTCATATGAGGATTTGATATTATACAAGTTAAACAAATATATTTGACTAGGTTGATGACAACTGACTTCTCTATATCTTTTATTAAAAGTACCCTTATGCATTAGCAACAGTCACGTATCTATCACAGGCTTGCTAAATTGTCACAGTCTTACTTCCTGGTAGCTGTTGGCTATTAATGCATAAGTGGACACTTTACTACATTCTTTTATTCTTAGCCATCTGATCTAGGAGGTGAATGCATGCCCCCTTGTCCCAAGCAGAGGTGGACTTCATCAAGCGTGGGCTGTCTGCATCTGACAAAGCCCCTGGAACAGATCATGCTTCTGAGGCAATCTTACAAGAGAGTGCTGTCAGCAGCTCCATATCTAATTAGAAGACATCCGTGGAGGGGGAGTTTATATAACCAGCTCAGTTGGTCCCCGAGGATGTGCCTCTCTGTGCAAATTTTCCAACGGGCATGGTCCTTTGAAAGCACTTTTCTGTTCTGCATGGAAGGCTGCTCAATCTGGGACTGTGTTGTAAGATGTTCTGCACGAGCCCAGCAAGTTTTTTAGGAGAATGGTTTCTAAGCTCCTGTTTTTGAAGATTGCATAGAGACTTTCTATAGCTGCATTGCACTAGTGTTTCTGGAGCTACAACACTGTAATTGCAAGGAATGGCTGGATAAAGACTCTAAGGCTGCTGGTCACCCCTGCTCCATTCCCTGCGCAGAAGCTGAGCACACTCCCAGGGATATCTGGTGCCTCTCCCCAGCAATGCAGCAGCTGAGGCTGCCCTCTGCTGTGGGTGATTCTTCCCCCAACTCATCCAATGCCTCCTCCACGTCCTGCATCAGTCTATCCTCACAAGAAGAGCTGCCCTGAAGGTGTGTTTCCTCCTTACGTCCAGAACCTTCTCATGCTCTGCAATGACAAGAGCACCAGGCTTCTTCCAAGGATAACAATGGCTGCTGAGAGCACACAAAACTGAGGCTGCTACAAGCAAGTAGGATGAGGAGGTAGGAGAGATGAGTCAGACTGAACACACACTTTGCTTTTGCTAATAGAAAAACTTGTGTCGCTCTGAATGCATCTTCTAACTGTCTGCAGCCAGTAACTACACTTTTGATTTGTCCAAACTGAATTGAGGAGCTGGACGAGCCTGGGCCAGGAGTCATTCTCAGAAAGAAGAAGCGGTCATGTTCAAGCTCTTCCTCTGACCTGAATTCCTGGTCACAAGGAAAAGCAGTTTCTTAGCTGAAAGTTAAATGTCAAAAGATACTAGGATTCAATTATTTTTTATTTCCACTTACCAAAGGAAATTAAGTGAGAGTTAAGTTTCCAAATAATGTGCTTCCTTTCAGTGGGAGATAATGTAAATAGGACCGTGTTACTTCACGAGTACCACCATCTGCCACATCTCCTCTTACATTATTTCTTCCTGGCCAGATTTTTTTTTGACAAATTAGATGTAGTTCCTCTTAAAAATATCATGGTGTAATAAAATCTAATCTCTTTCCTTCAGTTGCAGGGAATCTGTCTCTTCATGTTCCACTTAGATAAAATTGCTGGCTCTTCACAAGAAGAAAGATCTAAGCCGGTATCTTAGCTAGAATAATTTCTTCTTGGTCTAAATTGTTGGGATCTTTGTTTACTAGCTTCTCCAAAACATCTCTTGGCTTTCCATTCCCAACTTGTGACCTACTAAAGTGATTTTGCTGTGGAGGCAGTTGCTCTGCATTTCAAAATGGGACCCATTGGGGTTTCAAACTCACCGTTCCAAAATGAAGGTGCCAGAAGTTAATTGCTTTTTGTATAAAAGTCTGATATGGTTTCAGTTTCTGAGATACTTTAGATCTACTTTGCTCACACCACGTCGTACCTTGTTTAAACCAAGTCTCTACGAAGCTTTGAATAGTTCAGCTATTAATGCTGCAAAGGCACTGTTCTTGAGAACCTCATTACTGCATGATTTTTTTCCCAAAGCTCTGTTGCTGGTGTTCAGAGAATACATAGTACCAACTTGTTTGTTTTTTACATTAGCAAAAAAAAATAGCTTAGAAATATTTTATTCCTGATGGCTGCAAGTATCTGCTACAGTGCAGGCTGCAGCTGCACTTGAATTCAAGAGAGAAAAGAATCGTTCAAGCTTTGAAGATAAATGGGAACCTCTGAGTAATGCGTTTTCCTGTTCACCTGTGAAGCAGGAGTACGCTGCTGGCAGCTTGCTGCACAGCTTTTCAAGCCTGGCTATGTCTGAGGAGTAGCTCCACTGCAGGCAATGTATTGTCATATTTTTTACAATTCAACTTTAAAAGCTTTTCCTATTTTTATAGCTTGCATTGGTACATGCAAAAGATTCTCATTCAAATGGGAAATTAAAAGATGAGCGAGTAAGAATGAAGCAGAGAGGTTAACTTGGCAAACCCCAAACCAAGGGAAAATGTTTAAAATTTGAACAACCTAAATTACTGTGAGAATAAAGAAGAGAAATCAGCACAAAGGCCGCATTTGTGTGAAGCTGTGGGATGGATACAAGATTTTTCAGATGGGGCAGCAACAGCAGGACTGAGTGAATCTCCGAAACAAGTGGATTTGGGGAGGATAAAAGACCAAAGGCCAAAACTGTTGCTGAAGTTCCCCTCATTGAGAACTATTAAAAGAATAATGTCAATAAATCAGGAGGCAAGGACAAAGGTGAGGACTAATGATAGAATCTTTTATTTGAAACTCAACCTGTATCTGGAGCATGGAAGTGTGTGTGCACATGGGCAGCATTGCACACTCTAGTGTTTCCTAAACTATTTCAACAATGCCAGAACATATATGTCCACAGAAATCTCTGCAGCTCTGTTTGCTCACAGAGTGCAAATCCCTGCCCTCCAGGTCAGGTGCTGAGATCTCTTCTCAGTGTTTCAGTTGTAACAAAGCAGCCAGGCCCGTAAGCTTGTTTTAACCACTGCAGAGGCCAGGATTCGGGGGTTTGGATGTAGGGTAACATGCACGTGGATGACTCTGCAGGGTACAGAAATTGCTTTGTGCCTGCATGTAGTGCAGCAATATCCTACGTAGCCTGGACGAAAAAGAAGGGAGATGCTGGTGGAGTACAGAATTTGTGTTACTGTCACTTATTACAGAGCCAGCCCAGGATTAATGCTGCTCCAACACAGTGCTGATAGCAGGACCTGGAAGCTTTCAAGGCCAGGCTGGGTGGGGCTGTGAGCAACCTGGTCCAGAAGGAGCTGTCCCTGCCTGTACCAGGGGGTTGGAACTAGATGATCTTAAAGGTCCCTTCCAACCCAAACCATTCTATGATTCTATGATTCTCTGATTTGAAGGTCTCTGTTTAGAGCTGTAGATTTGTTTTCAGTCTCCCACAACATTTCAGTGCTTTTCCTCTTCCCTTCATAAAGTAAATCAAATAGGACGTATCTAAACCTCTAAAGGTTTCCAGGTGTTTCTTTCCATAGTTTATTAGGAGGCAATAACGTTCAAAGTACAGAAGAGTTTTGGCTCTCTGGTGAATTTAATCAAAACAAATATGAGTAGCTTTGAGGGCTGTATAGGAGGAGGCGAACGCTGGCTGTGCACTGGAAAGCAGGAGGAGGGCAGCGCACCAGAGCTAAGCCCATGTTCCCCTGGTGTGGGCATCTTCATGGGCTCGGACACATGCACTGCCTGAACAGCCAGGGGAACGTGCTGGGATGCTGGGATGTGCATCTGACTGAAAGGTGCTGCTAAAGAATATGGACATTGAGAGGAAATTAAGTATAAGCTGAAAGAACTAAGAAATACAGTAGAAGAGGCTTTATTCCCCATGTTACCTCTCTGCAGATACAGGTTATCTTCTGAGGGAATACAAGGAGACTGAAATGTGTGCTGACTAAAGGCAGAGTCTAGCAGAGCCTGAGGTTCTCCAGAATGTAATGAAAGCAGCGAGGGCTCGGCTGGCAGTGGAGCAGCTGCAGGTCCGCTCCCTGGAGGTGCTCCCAGCTCTTCTGCTGTATCCCCTGGCAGAGGGGGATGTTCCTGAGGCTGTGGTCGTGCTGGATTAGCTCTGATGCACTGGGGGCTGCACATTTCAGTTGTATTATCAAGTCTGTCACCTTTATAATACGTAAAGAATTTCTGGAGAAGGGAAAGAAAGCCAAATCAAATGTGTTCCTACATAAAGCAGAAAGAACTTATGTGTTAGGGCTTTGTGCTGTCTCAGAGCAGTGCAAAGCAAAGGGCTGTGATGCCAGTGACTCGTGATGCCTGTTCCCAGCTAGGGCAGATGCAGGAGCCTGGCATTGCCTAGCTCAGGTGGGTTAGAGAAATAGTCTCTTGGGATTCTTGAGTTTCTGCTTGTTTATTTCTTTCACAACTCTGTCTTTGGGATTGCGGGATAGGAAGAGTTTACTAGTTCATTAACTGTTTTAATGATCATGGCTTAAACCAGCTAACTGCAGAGTTCGGTTAGTGCAGCCCGTCATATACTTTTGTGCATCCTTGGGACTCCTTTGTGCTTTGTCTTCCTGGTAAATTGTGTCTCACTGCTCTTAAGTTTCACCGTTGTTCCACTGAATCTCCTCTTAGACCATTGCTTTCATCAGGCACAACCTGGAGCGCAGCAGCTGCACTGTCAGGCAAAAAACAGCATTGCTCAAAGAACTCTCTTTGTTTCTAATATATCTTTGTACCTGTTTGCATCTTCCATTTCTCTTTAGCAAAGGAATCTAAAGAAAGAATGAAAACATGAGTGATCTCCAGCTTAGTGTTTCTCCTGCTCATGGTCCTGCTTTTAAGTTACAAACACCCAGAATTAAGCAGCCTTTCTGTGTGGCAAACTTCTGAGGCCACAAGAAAGAGAAGCAAGAAACAGCTGCTTTCAGAAACTCAAAAACTCTGAATTCTGAGTGAAAATCAAGTTAACTGTTTAGAAAAAGTGTTTCAAATTAAGAGGCTAAGGCTGAAGAAAATGTTGGCCACAAGTCACTAAGGCTGAAATTAAGCACTGCCCTTGCATGAGGCTGCGGGTTGGGAGAGCAGTTGGTACTGCTTGCAGCAAATGAGAGGGTTTCTTCTTTTCTTTAGTTACACTGTTCCTCACGTTTGTAGCCATACTGTAAAAGTGCTCACAGTAGAAGTAACAAACTTTTGTGAAGCGTTTGCATTGCGCCATGCAATCTGTTAGCCTCCCAAAAACTTTCTGTGAAAGTTCAGGAGCAATGAAGAACAGTGACTGCCCCCAAGTCCAGCAGCTTCTTTTGTGTACAAACATATTTCCATTTCTGAAATGTTTATGCATTTCTAGAACAGCTATTTGCAAGATGCAGGCTGCTCCAGTAGCACCTGGAATACCTTAGCCTCAGCAGCACTTGACTATAGCTGCCTGCGTAATAAAAAAGAAAATCAAATTAAGACCTAAATTAAGTAATTGAATTACAGTGGCAAAAAATTTCTGAAGGTAACAAATTTCAGTTACACCTGTGTGTTGCAGATGATGAATTCTCACTTTAACTGCAAGCATTCACAGGCAAGCTTGTGCACTCAACCGGTGAGATAAGAGAATCAATATCAGCCCTGAGCAGCAGCTCAGATTTCAGATATTCACCGCTTGTAAAGTCAAACTTGTGAAGTTTAATTGACCAGGAATAATTTGAGGACATAGTGATCTGCATGTGCTTCATAGGCAGAGAGCAACCGGCTTATTCACTGGAAATTATTTATCCCACTTTAGAAATTACATAACACTTGCAATGAGATTGTGCATTTGCTAAATTCTTTACTTTAATTTACTCACTATCAGAGCATGATGCTCGACCTGAAAAGGAACAGCAATTAGGAACCTGTTTTCACATAATTCTTTTCCACCATTACTCTTCCAAGTAGCTTTTAAAATACCTGTCCTGGATATCAATAAGCACGTACATCTTGCTATGGCCACACAGTGTTTTAGCTGTAAAGGAGAAGATTAACAGAGGATCCATGATCTCTTTTGCCTCTGTGACTTCCAAGTACAGAGCAAAATTAACCTGTGATTCTTCTCTCTGCTTCTCTACTTAGATCTAAATGCCCATTTTTCTTGCTCGACTGCCAGTGAATTTTTTGCTGTAGTTTTACCATTAGAGCCTTGTCCCTTGGGCAGGGTTGTTTCATGTTACAAATCTCTGGAAATGACAGGTAGGAATCAGGATCAGACAGGGAAAGTACTTCTGGGCAAGGGAGACGAAGTTCAAATACCACATATTGTGTCGCATTTGAGGATGCAAAAGAACGGCTAAAAGAGCGTCGAGAGGAAGCGAAGAAGGCAAAAGTAATGTGAAAAGAATTTAGAATCAATGTTTCAATTTGGTTGTACCTTAGTCTCATTCTAAAATCTGCATAAGGTGTATGAAAACTACCGCTGAAGGAAATAAAGTCTTTTGAAGGAATCTGACATGACGTGGAGAACCCATATGAAAGACTTTAGCCTCATGCTTGTAATGTGTCCTTCTCTGTGCCCAGATTCACCACTTCCCTAAGCCCATTAAATTCATGGCACATCTGTTGGAGGCCCTTCACCGGCTTCTGTGCCAGGCAACCTCTGGCTAGGTTTGCTAAGACAACTGGGTTGGAGAGGCTGTCCAGTAACAGAGCTGTCATGTTTGCAAAGTTGGCGCTCTAAAATAGATAATGTCATTACTCTTAAGCTGCAGATATCAAGCACCTGGTGAGACTGATATTCCAAAAGGCAACTGTGAACAAGGTAGTAAGACCAATGGACAAAAAAGCATGGAAAGGAGCCATCCTGACAGGTCTTCACCTCATGCCCAGGTATAGCTATAGTAAATATATAGGTGTATATAAACTAGGGAATGGCTGCTGAGTCCAATGACACTTACTTTTTGAAAAACTGTCACATTCAAACTGCAGGATTCAGATTTAGGAGGACATCAGTGGCAGACATCATGCCTTTTTTAAAAGAATGAAATGTAAGTGCATGGGCAGGCCCACAGAAACAAACTGCTTACTGCTGAGTTTTCGTATTTAGGATGTAAGTAGGTTTGTAGGCTAAAGTAGGCTTGTGCCCATTAAAAGTGTGAACTCAAGGATCCCTAATTAGAAAAAACAGTTATGATGCATTGGTTCTCCTGCCAAGGACCTAGCATCCCTGCCACAGCATTCAGCTCTTACTTTCAAGCGATAAATGTTAAGAAACTCTTAGTACTCAAAATCTTAATTGCTTCATTTAGGCAGTATATTTGGCAGCATTTTTTTTTGCTTTCATCCAACCTGTTTGAAGGGTTATCAATGTTTGCACGCTGTTGAAATTCTCACCCGTTTTTACAACAGAGCACCTTGCTGTAAACCATCCTAGGAAGCATACATCTCCATTTTCAGGTCTGCCTCACGTCCTAAGTGAGAACATCCTATGGCCAAACTCTGACCCGATTTCTGCTAGTTTAAAACCTTATGCAGCACAGCCCTCTCAAAAACCTGCATACTTGATGTGTCTCAGCTTCTGCTGACACCAGCCTGCATAGCAGTAGTTCCACAAAATCTAGTGATCTGTGGGGAACTCAACGGAGGGAAATAACATGTCTTTTTTGAATATTTTAAGGCAGAGTCTCCTGGTTTTCAGTTCTTCTTTTTGCTGTGCACTGAAGGAAAATCCTTTACCAGCTTCTGGGCATCTTCACAAGAGTATTGACTGGCGGTTGCCTATTTTTACCTGCTGCCCTAAGTGAGATGACTCTGTTGACTTAAGAGGATCACTGGCTGAAAAACCATCAGAAATCAAACCTCGGTAGCCATCAAGAGTACAGCCAGTGTGAAGCAAGGTAAAACGAGTCAGATTTCTGTCTTTTTTTGTACAGTTCTCCTGGGAACATTTCTTCCCATCTGTTCCTTGGTTTTGCATTTGGGGTGGACATGGCTGACATTGGCCTTGCATCCCATCCTGCACCTGAGCAGAGAAGAGCTGCTGCAGCCTGCTGTCTGTCCAGCCCCATCTAGACCTCAGGGGCCACAACCAAACTGTAATTACACAGACACTCTTCTCTTTGCCCTCACTGTCACGAAATGCTGAGTGACGTGCGCTCAGCGGAGGCAGTGGCACTCGTACATGTGTTTCATTGTATTCCAGTACCTTAGTTTCCATGGCTACCACAGAAATTGCAGGTTTTCTATACAAATTGGTAGGAGAGATTCAGAACACCAGCCCATATGCTGCAGCCTCCTGAAACTCGTTCTCCTCCCCTGGGCACGGTCTGCTTCCCTCTGTCAGGGGCTGTGGTGTTGGTCTCCATTGGGTACAGCTGCTCTTTGGCCCTGCTGGGCTGTTTCTGGGGAACTCAGGACACACACAGATTGCCCCTTGTGCTGCTCTTGGGTGTCAAGATTTTGACCAGGGAGATGATCTGCATCTGGATGTACAGCCCAAGTGCCTGGGGGGATGTTTCATCCCTGATGGTTCTATTCTGCCACTCTCCAGGTGTAAAGTAAATGAGTGAGAGTGTATTTTAGCATGTGATCATGGAGCTTTACGCAGAAAGGCTACAGAGAGAACATAAAGCCAGCCAGGATGGGTAAAACAGAGCCCATCCAGCCTAGTACCTGTTGTGAATGGAGCCTGACATCCCTGGGGAAGGTTACAGGAACACTGAAGTAGAAGAAATGCTCTTGCTGTGTCCAAGTAACTAGAGTTCTGCTTTCCTGAACCAAAGATGGTATCTGTGTATGCATTTGCTTAGTGACTTTTTTCCTATTACTTTGTGTAGTTTTCTTGAGCTCCTTTCAAATTTAGCCTCTGCAAGAGCCCAGAAAGAGGCTCCGCAGCTTAACTCTGCACTGGGTGAAGAAATCCTTCCTCTTGCTTGCTTTGAACTTGCTGGCTTACCTGATGTCCCTGGTGTTTTGGCAGCAATTATTCTCCATTTACCCTCTCTTCGACACACACAGTTGTGTAGCCCTCACCCCCTTAAGCCATGCCTTTCTCAGCATGGGCAGTCCTAGTTCTTATAGTCATTCATCAATAAGAAGCCATTCTTTTAGCTTGGATTATTTTCCCATCTTCTTGTCTTTCCAGTTCTAATAAATGCTTTCTGAGGAGGATAAGGACCAGAACGACTCACGGTTGTTGAAGTACAAGCATATGGATGTCCCTCTTAAATCCCAATATCTGGATTGTTCCTGAGCACTGAGCTGGTGCTGCTTGTGAGAATACCAAGACTTCTTTTTTCAGGGGTAGTTAGAAAGGCAAAGTGCATCACTCTGTCTGCTCTGAGGAGTATGCCAGACTCCTTCCTTGTTCCAGCCTAACCACTGGCATGTCTTATTCAATGGAGTCAAAAGTACAGCTGTTCTTGGAACTGCAGTGACTTCAGGCACAAGATTAGATGGATCTTTTGACTCCTAGGGCAGAAGTTTTAATCCAGTGTTTGAGGTGCCTTTCCCTGAAGTTACTTGCATTTATGTGATCTTTCTTGAAGGCCTTGCCCTTCATCAACTATCTGGAGAGCCATGGGGAGTCTTTGGGTTCCTCTTCTGCAGTGGTAATGAGTTAGCTGCCTGTCCAGGTACATTTCAAGTCAACAGTTCTGCACAGTGATCCACTTTGGTGATCTTGCATCTCTACCATCACACAATACTTTGCCTGGATATTCATCTGCACATTGTCTGCTTTGTGGAGATTTGATGCCTTAATACCACATTCCTGTTCAGAAGCTACAGCCACAGATTAGCATGTCTTCAGGAAGCGGTTTGCTGCACCTGAGTAGAACAAAGTGTTCATGCGATGATCCAAGAAGAGAGCTCCCAGGAAGCCTGGGAGTGAGCAGTCACAAAGCCTGCATAGATGCTGTGCCTCAGGAAGTGGTGGGGTAGGATGCAGCTATAGGATGGCAGAGAATACCAACCCAAAATTAATGGGAGATTATCAGACCAGAAGAGCCACCCTCTACCCTGCTTTAGCCCAGCTTGAATTTTAGGCATTCTGTTGACCATCGTTTATCTGAAGTGGAATATTCACTGAAGTAGGCAGTTCTGGCACTCTTTTAAAGTTGTCCTGGTTTAGCTAGTCATAAAAAATTTGCACAGGGTGGTAATTACAGTAGACTTGTCCTGTTACAGCCTCTGGTACTGAAGTAGTGTGGTCACAAAACACAGACGCTGTACCCTGAAATCACCACGTCTCTTGCAGTGCTTGCTCTATGCCTGGCTCATTTAGTCAACCAAGATGCGTGTTTGTCTCGCGATAATCAAATCAATAGAGTGTGTTATTATATTTGAGTATGTTATTGCAGTTATTAAATGGCCTTCCCAAGGTTTATAAAAAAGCTGTTTTCAAAAACATTTTGTATCATACTACCATGACGAAGAGTTCATCAGGATTTTTAAAAGGTCTGTTAGCAAGGCACCACTTATTTAAGCATTGTAATTTTGTAAATGAACTCAAAAAATTATGAATAAAACATGAAGTAGATTAAGCAAGATGAATGGAGTGTTGAGAGAAGATCCAAAACCTGTTTTGGCTAATGCTCATAGCATTAATTCTCTAGAACTGCATTCTTGCATCTACTAACAGAAAATGCTTCATCCATTCACATATGCACACCGACGTGCAAAAGTTTCTTCTACATTTGCATCTTTTCCCAACTTTGACTTGGAGAGCAATGGTCATAAAGGATGATGTCTTATAGGATGCATAATTCTAGCATCTAAACAAATTTAACTCTTCCCTCTGAAGACACAACAAGTGTGTAAGATGTTGATGCCAAGTTAGAATGAATCTGTTCTGGAGATGTGGGAGTTTTCATGTTTTCTTCTTCTCAAGATAGATTTAAGTACCAGTGTCTTTGAATATTTAATACTTGAACATTTCTTTTAAGTGATATTTTAATTCTGATTTTGATCATTTACATTATCCTGTAAGTAAAATAATTTCAGCTGTGTAGAACATTTTCTTGTGGAGTTTATGACACTGTTCTTTAGGATTTTGCTTAATTTTGTGTATTCTGATTAATCTGTTGAAATATCAGTATTGTGGACTAGTTCTAACAGTTTTACAATATATAACAGTGACTTACGTTTTGAGAGGCAAGGCCAGGTTGGATGGGGCCTTTGGCAATCTGGTCTAGTATTCAATCTAGTGGCTGGCAACCCTGCCTGTGGCAGAAGGGTTGGAACTTAATGATCCTTGAGGACCCTTCCAACCCAAGCCATTCCATGATTCTGTGATTCTAAGATCAGTTCTCTGTTTCACAAGATTAAGTGTATCACCAGATTGATACACTAGCAATACTGCTCCCTGCCTTAATAATGTATTTTGTGAATTTGTGCTCCAAGTTTAATGGAGAACAGCACTAGCAATCTGGAAAGCTGGCAACATTACTCACTGTAAAATGCCTAGTAACATATGTTAAATACGTCTTACCAAAGTCTAACAACTGGGCAGCCATGACCATCCTCGCACAATGAGTCTCTCAGGTGCCCACACAGCAATCAGCAAGTCTCTGCTTTTTGGCTAAGTTCATTTTTGCAGCTGAGTCAGCTAGTAATCTCTGCAAACAAAATACATCCAGATGTTTACTGTAAAGCACATAGTCCTTTGGGCAGGGGCATTTACCATAGCTATAGAAAAGAATGAAACATTGAATTGGTCAAAAGGCTCATCTACTGTAATATCTGCCTCCAGCAGTGGCCTGTAGCAAGTGGCAGGAGAGCAGCATAAAGGTAAGGCAAGCATTTCAAAATGCTCTCCCAATCTTCAGTGATCTGCAGCAGAATAATTTCCTCAGTCACTGATGGTGCCTGTTCTGCACAACCTCAGCTGAGGTTTTGTTCCATTAATCTGACCAACAGGTTTTGAATCCTTTTGCTTGCAATGACAGCCTCCTCTGGCAAGAAGGTCCCATGATGTGGTAAGGATCATCACCCAGCTCACGCTGCTTGTCTGTCTGTAGCATGAGCTAGAGGGGAGGGATTACACGGTGGGATCTGTAGAGTAGCTTCTGTCCAACTGCTGCCTTGGAGCTCTCTTTGGGCTACCCTCAGAGGCATACAAAGGAGATCAGAACAAGGCAAGCTCTGAAAGCTGTAGGGACCTGTCATCAGTAGGCAAAATGCACCTGCAAAGCAGAAACGAGGGTTTTGGATGAGCTCTAGTCTCCTCAATCACATTTTCTCTCTTCTATGTGTTTGCAGCTCAGCTTACTCAAATCTAAGTGCTCTTGTCATGGTGCTGTTTGAAAGAACTAAGCTTTCATCATTTAAAAAATGGTGTGAATGTGGGGGTAGGGTGGGCCAGAGAACAACACGTAAGAAAACATGGAGCAGTGCTGAAATTCAGGTTTGCTTCTATTTGTTACATTGTGGGACTGAATCGCTATGTTGTGTTGAATCCCTTTTGGACACCGGTAGGTTCTCCAGCAGTGCCCCTTTCCACTGGCAGCTCCTGCCTGTTTCATTCATTCATTGTCCCTGTTATAATTTATCAATGTTGCATCTGCCCCACTCTCTATTCTGATTAAATTAGAATCCCATTAGCCACAATTGGCTGTCAGACAAAGGAAATGCCGGATCTTATTTTCAATATAAGATATGTCCTCTGCTGTGCTGTGCAGCAGGAAATTTCCAAGGGGTGATAAGGCTGCAGCTTTGATAGGTTTCCTACATTTCCCCAAGGATTTGTTGAAAATGTAGTGGCTTGAGAGTTTTATGTTAGATTTTAAATTGCACAGTGCAGTGTCGGTGTATTGTCTACAATGAACAAAGTACTGGCTGAAGAGCTGCCCACTCCCCTGCGCTCCACAAAAGCTGTCCTTTCTCAGCAGCAGCAGGCACCCCTTGGCCTCCACTGGTGATGCAGCTGCAGGAGGAACTGACAAAAGCTGCCCCTTTGATCCATTAACACAGGCACACTGATGGAATCTGTGTCCTGCTGCAGGATGAATGACAAACATCAAGTTGGGCAGTCCTTTGAGAAATATTGGCAAAACTGAATTGGATGTGCACAGTGCTTTTTTTCTATTTTTGTTGAAAGAGCAGTGTAACTGCAGAGCATTTTCTCCAGGAGTACACGCTGTATGTTCCCTTTGACGTTTATAATAGAGCCCACGGGCCTTGCACAGTGTTCAGGAGATTGCTTGCACATGATTCCCTTACCTAGAGATACAGTCATGTTCCTATAGGGATTACAAGTCTTAACTCATCAAATGTTATTTTAAATGCAACATGTTGAAGGTGCCTGGAAAATCATCAACATCTGCTTATTTGCTATTGCCTTAATATTAGCTATTTTTCTTCAAAAGGCAGTGTGTCTTCTGCAAACTTTCCGTGAAATCAGGTTGCTTAGCAGCTTAAAGTCTTTGAAACTGCGGATCCAGTTTGTTCTTGTCAACCATTTGGTGTTTTCTTCTACACAGTAATAAAACAAAACTGAAAGACAAGATTTTTTTTTTATGTTTGCCCTTACCCATACATCCCTCAGGCTGGGCTCAGCAAATCTCTGGGTTTCAGCATCCAACATTATAATGTTTCTCTGCAAAACTCATTTTGTACTACATGACACTCTCACTTGAAAAGATCTCCAAACCAAACAACTTTTCATACGAGATACATTCATTTTCTGCTGCCAAAGAAAAAGTAACTTCAGACCACTAATTACTTTACAGAAATGGAAAGAAAGCCTGGCTCTAAAGCAGGTGTCTGCAGTGCCTATATATGTCAGTCAGTCCTCTCCAGATCAAAAATTGCGTGCCCACCATGAGAAAGCTAGCAGGTTGAAGCCCTTGTAATATTTTTCTCTGTCAGGTTATTGCTTTTTCGCTTTGGAAATTCAGCTTCAAATGCCATCTTACCTACCTTAGCTGGTCACTCTGGAGCACGTATGCAACATGCACCACAATTTAACAAAAATACATCAGGCACTTCCTGTTGACAGCAGTTCAATTACCAACCATTTGCAGCTTGCGTAGAGGAACAGAATGTGGTCCTCTTGGGTGCTTCATTAGTACCACTCAATTTTGGTTGTTTCAAGGTTTGTTCTGTGGTCAGTCTTTTGAAAACAGTCAAATCAAATATCATAAAAATATGACCTGTGGTGCTAGAGCTGTTGCAGAAGCAAATATTGCTTTACTGAAATCAGACCTTCCAGCCTGGTATTCCCGTGCTTATAGTTTTTTTTGTTGTTGCTGTTTTGAATTATTTTGAGGATAAGAAGGAAATTTTTTGAGAATTTTTATGTTGCATTGTTCTTCTGCAGAGCATTACCAAGAACAAGAAGGACATCAATACAAGAAGGACATGGAGCTCTTGGAGTGGGTCCAGACGAGGGCCACAAAGATGATTAGAGGGCTGGAGCACCTCCCCTATGAGGATAGGCTGAGAGAGCTGGAGCTCTTCAGCCTGTAGAGGAGAAAGCTTCTGGGGGGGACCTTATAGCACCCTTCCAGTACCTGAAGGGGCCTACAGGAAAGTTGGGGAGAGACTTTTCATAAGGGCATGTAGTGACAGGATGAAGGGAAATGGCTTTAAACTGGAAGAGGGTAGGTTTAGACTAGATATTAGGAATAAATTCTTTACTGTGAGAGTGGTGAGACACTGGAACAGGTTGCCCAGTGAGGTTGTGAATGCCCCCTCCCTGGAAGCATTCAAGGCCAGGCTGGATGGAGCTGTGAGCAACCTGGTCTAGAGGGAGCAGTCCCTTCCTACAGCAGGGGGTTGGAACTAGATGATCTTAAAGGTCCCTTCCAACCCAAACCATCCTATGATTCTATGTTTTTTCTCTGAGTTGCTCTGTTATGATGGACCTGTGGGGGATTCTAGGTGTGCCCTTTCTTTCACCCACAGCTCTCAAGCTGTTTGGTCCCTCAGTCAACCCAAAGTCAGTGAGCACCAAAGCATGCTGCAGAAATGCAATGTTTGCACCTGATTTGAGGGGGGAGAACATCAGCTGTGCTGCCTTCTCCCTTATTTTAGGGTTTTAGGGCTTTGACCAGACCCAATCCTATGTTCAGAGAGAATGAAATTAAGGTGAGGGACTTCTTAAATAAAGATCTCACTGGAGCACCTAATACATTATTGGGTCTTCTCTGCTTTATATTTTTTGGCCTTCCTTGCTTAACATGATAATCACAAAAACTCCTGGATTTATAGACTGGGATTGGATTAACACACGCACAGTGCTATCTTTCAGAAGGTTCAGTTTACATTTATCTTCCTCCTGCTGCTAGTCTCATCAACTGATTTCCAGTTGCTGCCTTTTTACCTAAGCCTTACCACAGAGGGAGAATTGAGTCCAATATAAGGTCCACATCTTTCCTTATGCATGGCTCACTGTTCTTTAAATCTGATTCAGAGTGACTGTGACTCCGTGCTGGAGACAAGATCATCTCATCCATTCCCATCTGGCCAGGCTTTTTTTTTCCTGTCATGCTCATTTAATTAATATGTTGGTCGAGCAAATCAGGCACTTTTAGTTGGATCTCTTCTGAGCTGACTCATCAGACTAAGTTTTTATTCAAAACAGGAGAAACTGGGTGAAGTCTTGTCATGGTTTTATGATTTTTTGTTGTCGGTATTCCACATCATAACATCATGTAGTGCACTGGGAGTTAAAGAGTTAATGCTCCAGTTCCATGGACTGTGGACAGTTCCGGGTACCTGATTCTCAGAAGAACTACTACCCCAGAGGACTTTGTGTTGTTCTGTTTCCATTTTCCGTTCAGAGGGAAAGATAAAACTGTTCACAGATCATGAGACGTCTCTCTCTTTGCCCTTTCTGCTCGTCTTGGCAGCGTCCTACCTTCAGCATTAGAGTAAGACCTTCGGTTTTTGGACACTCTTATTTTATTCGATTTATTAGCCTCAATTCCAACTATATTGTATCATATTGTGTTATCTTGCATTCTGGTATCTTATTTAGTAAATTAGCTTTCCTCCTCAGATTGCTGCTGCTGTTTTGTTTTTAGGCCCATCTCCCTACCCTTTCCCTTTTTTTCCCTTTCCCCTTTCCCAGGGCATGGGTCTATGGGTCCCCCCACCCCATTAGTCACAGAACCGGGCCGAACCTGCCCCTAAACCATTGACAATTCTTTATCAGGCAGTGTAGTGATAGTACAAGAGGGAATGGCTTTAAACTAAAAGGGGAGATTTAGCTGTTAGGAGGGCAGTGAGACCCTGGCACAGGCTGCGCAGAGAAGCTGTGGGTGCCCATCCCTGGACATGCCCAGGGCCAGGCTGGATGGGGCTCTGGTCAGCCTGAGCTGGTGGTGGCTTCTCTGCCCATGGCAGTGAAGTTGGAACTGGATGGGCTATAAGGTCTTTTCCAACTCAGGCCATTCTGTGATTCTATGACAGTAATGTGTTTATTCCTATTCTAGGACATGTCCATGTGCTACTGCAGATCTTTTTTTCTGCTTTTTCTACTTTTTCTTGAATAGTCAACCCCACAATTTTGTTGCATCACACTGTTTACTAGGTGGATGTTCTGTGCTGTTAGCCAGTCTGGGTCACCAACAGCTTCAGCTGGTTTTGCTAACTCATAACTTACCATCCTTCCTGCCAAGCCCTGTGAATAATCATCATGGTACTATAGCAGTGTTTGTTCCATGCTCTTCTATTGCTTGATTTTACTCAAAATTTCTTAAAACAAATGTGATGCTTTGGCTGTCTTATTCCCTCTGATAGTTTAGATTCTGAACATGCCCTGAACTCACTTTTTAAAATATTTTACTCTTTGAGGTTTCTGGACCCAATGCTGGTATAAATGAAGTAAAGCTATTTGTATAATCCAGAGAAAAATTATTTGAACAGGTTTCTATACCCTGCATTTTTATGAAGAATGTGGTCTCTATGAAGAAAAGCGTTTGTGGAAAGATATGTGTTTTGGAGAATATTTTCTTGGATCCTATTCTGATTAAACCTAGATGGTTGGATCAACTTCCTGAGTATCTGGAACATGAAGTGGAAGTCTCAGGCTCAGTTTCTTCCTTAACCAAAGCGAACCAGGATCTTGAATCTAGATCCTTTGCACACACAATTTGTGTTCTAATCATATTGTAGCTGCTGGTGAGACATGAGCCTTTTCCAGTCTTTTTTTTGCATCAACTATTTTGGAAGAATCTGTATTGTTCCTAAAAGAGATCTGAAGAAAAGTATTCCAAAAATTCAAATATTTGTGCAAACAGAAGTATTTTCCTGCCATGCTGTAGTGCAGACTTTAGAGTGGATAAATGTGTAGGTACTACAATGATGCTTGCAATTCCAAAACACAAATACATATCTTTTGTTATCATTTCATAATTTTACTGTGCAGCAAAACTTACATTTTCTACAGCTCCTAAAAAAACTTTGTTACTGCAGCAGGAACAGCTAAATCTTGTACTATGGTCTATGAAATATCTGTACGAGATCCTGTTACGAAATCTCTGTTACGAGAACCAAGTTGAAAGATGAATTGCATCTTCTATGCTCAAATGTAGGATTATTGATTTGCCTTTAAAAAGACTTTTCCGTACTTCTAAGCTTTATTGGCCAGATAACGCCAAAGGCAATGCTGCAGCCCAGGTACTTGTATCTGCTTTCAAGAGTCAGTGGCTCTGAACTCCACTCATCAGTAAAAATTCATTAATTGAGGTAATCTTGGTTTGTAGCAAAGAACAAATACATATCCAGCTTTACATTTGTAGAGACATTTCCAACCTTACTTTAGCAAGATACTGCTTTTAATGGCATGAAGTTTTGTTTTAATCTTGTTATAGAGATATAAGAAATGCAATCTATAATACATTTCTTTTGCTGTATATACTAAATTACTAACTCTGTACTTTACTGTCATCTATATACTGAATGAACAGACCACACATACCTTAAAGATGTAATTAGTCACCTACTCTTTTTTTCCCCATGTTTTAGAATGAAATCAAATTCTAATGTTCTTTTCTGCCTTTTCTCCCAAACTCAGCTTCTCTCTCTGGGGATTCCTTTGCCTTGGGTGCTGACTCAAAAATTTTTCCTTAGTTTAAAGTTTGACTGAAAAAGGCCATTCATTTGTAGTCTGCTGAGTTTAAGAAGCAGAAAAATACAAGGTGAGGAATCAAGTCATTAAATTCCACCTGTTTAAGAAGTCACAATATCTTTTTTGAGATATTTGATCTGTTATATTACTCATGGAGGAGAAAAATGCTTTGGTTAAGCCAGGCATCAGGTTTAGTGGGGCTGAGCAGTATTATTACCCTTTCTGCCCAGTGGCACACCAGTACATGAGCTTCAGAGCTCATGTATAGATGATGTCTTGTTCAAGTGTTAGCCTCACATCTAGAGATATTAGCATCTCTCAGTGTCTGGCGTACTTCCTAAAAGTTTACAACAGTCAATTCAACTGCTTGCATAAAAATTAGAACAAGGATGTTGGCGCAGTTGCCAACAGAAGTGAGTATGAAACGCTGAGAAGCAGTTGGACATAATTGCACCTGCTGTCCTAGTTACAGTCTTCTTCCTCCCCCAAATACTTCAGCTATTGAGATGAAAATCTAATTTGAGCTTTATAATTGAGGAGGTTGTGAAAGTAGGCACAATGACATATTCCTGACCCTGATGGGGAAAAAACATGCGTGCTTTCTAGATCTACGTCTGTCCGTTGGGGAACTATGACAGTGCCACCAAAGATGGGAAGCATCATGTTCACAACAGCCTTGCTCCCCGAAAAGGGACAGCATCCCCCAAAGAAGCTCTCCAAAGCAAACACAGGCTGGTGAACTCTGCAGCATTATTCAAAACTGCCCCCTTTTAGGAGAGTGATGAATATTAAAGCACACTCTAAAATGATTATATGGAAGTTGCCCTGCTTTGCCAAGTAAACGAGCTTTTCTTCTGTACTCAGTCTTCAGGATGATACTGGTTTTGTTAGTAATGAAGAATCAGCACAGGTCGGCGAGCAAACTGAATTGTCAGCGGGCTGCATGAAACAGAATTGTGAGCTGGGGAGCAGGAAAATACCTTCTCAGCCCAGTTCATCTTCTCTGTTGCACATGCAAAGGGACTTTAGGAGTGCTAACATGGAGGATGCTCACAGCAAATAGATAGACCTTGGGGAAGAGCCAGTGTGCCTTGGCTTGTCCAGCATGTGTAGAACCAATTTGCACTGTCAAAGGGAACACTTATTTTTTTTACTTTTATGTTCTCTAGCAGATATAAAAAGTGATTTCCTGAGTTTGGTGCAGTATAAAATTTTAACTCATTTTGTATAGTTTCAATCTTTTTTCGCACAGGAAGTTTTTTCCTCTTCTATTGCATGATATGCTTTGGCAAAAGCCATTTTATCAGTGGTAGCTTGGGATGGTCATAATATTTACAAATGGTGCCATGAACAAGTTATGCAAATCATCCAAATAAGAACCAGTAAGCTTTTACATCCTGCCAAACAATTGTGTATTGTAGATCTGCCACATTTTACAGTCAGTTTGAGAAAAGTTTTAGAGACTTTAAAACATTAGTGCCCTATTTTTCGTATTGCTCAACATATACAGCAGGATTCGTTAGTACAAGTCCAACAATACAGCCTCTTGAATAGGAAGAAAAAATCAGCATAATAGATTTTAGAAACCTTAGTGACTTTGAAAAGCTTCTTGGAACTTCATAATGCTGTCAATTTTTTAAAGATCTTGTCTAAAATTGAAAACCTGTATGAATGTAAAGAGGCACTCTGTGCCTTTCTACCAGTGTAAGAATACACTTCCCTAGTGCATGTAAATGAGCCATTATAAAATAAATCAGCAAAAAGTAATGGATTCTCATAATGTATTAAGCTTTCCAAAGGGCTCATCTACACAACAGAATTTACTGGTATCTGAGCTGAGCTAGGGATCATTGACATTATCGAGGATTTTTAACATTTTTCTCTGTTCCTTTTGGTGGTGTCCTGAAGGGCATCAGTTTTAGGACGCTCTCGTTACCCAGTACTGCTCCCAGAATCCAAATACCCAAGCTAGAATTGCAGTTCCTCCCTTCCCCTGTTCGCTGTGGGGCTATGAATGAATTCACTAGCACATTTTTGAGTGACTTGCCTCAATCTGAAGATGCTATTGAATTATTTGTAAGTTTTATTTTCCCAGTTCTCAGAAAACACGTGGAGTCTTGAAGTGAAAAACAGCTCATTTCCCCTTGAAAAGAAAGCTGCTGACCACAGCAGTAATCTACAATCCTATCCTTCCCAAGTCAAAGGTGGTGACAAAGGAACATCTTGGGGAAAATAAAAACAGGAGCAAACATTTATCTTATAGGCAATGGAGGATTTGTGGGAACTCAGAAATAATAACTTTGTAATGTATTTCAATATTTTTTCAAGCAAAAATCTTTTCAAGACACAGTACATCCCAAACCTTACAATAGTCTTCCATTTTTCTTTTAAATAAATAATAGAAAAGACTGTATTTTAAAGCTCTAGGAAGTCTTCATCTTCCTATCAGCTTTAGTTAAAAAGTTGCAGTGTCTATACCTCCTTTCTGGTGTTTTTTCTCCAGTTTGTGTGCTAAGCCTAATGGCCTTCACCTGAGTAAAGCAGGGAACTGACATCCTTTTTTAACAGCAAACCATTTATTGCTGGACAGGGGTGGAGTTTGAGATTTTTTAACTCTGACTTTCCAACACATCTGTTTTGTGAAGGCACACATTGATTTCATTTTGGTTGAAACCATGGCCAAAATGCCTGAGCTGAGTTTCTGAGCTGGACAATGCCCTGTTGGGCCCGGCTGGCTGTGGGGGCAAGGGGGAACATTCATGAGGTAAAAATACATGTAAATGTTTCAATATGAGGCAGAGAGGAGGGGATGAGGGATGCCTGCCTGTTCAGTAGAAGAGGTATGAGTAAAAATAGGTGTGAGGGGGTTCTAGCATGGATAAGGTGTGAGATGACAGGAGCTGTGAGTTTGTCCAGCTGGGCAGCCATGTCAGGTGGCCATGTTGGGTGGCCACGTTGGGGCAGCCATGTTGGGGCAGCCAGCCATGTTGGGATGGCCAGGGTGGAACCTTCCAGAACCTGCTCCTCAGCCCTGCCTGAAGCATGGCAGTTTGAGCATGGCTCAGCGCTGCTCATCCACCGCTGGCTGCTGCCCCCAACTCGTCAAAGGTGCACAGGGCTGCTGAGTCCATGAGAGGTAGCCGGGCACCAAAGGAGAGGTCTGCAGGGAGAGCCCCAGCTGCAGCCCTGTGGTTGGACTGAACTTACTGTTTGAGTCAAAGTATTTTCCTGTGGCTCAGGGCACTGACAGGTGAGTGAGGCCCAGAAAAGTGAGACTGTGTCAGTGTTTGAGATATAGAATTTACCCATTTTTTCTGACCTCGGAGGTGTAAAGTTGCAAATACCACTGACTGCAGGCTGAGAGCTCTGTGCTACCCGTGCAATGAGAAGTTACAGATAATTTCTGTGCCAACGTGCCTTAGGAATGATTTGTTTCTTCAAACTGAGTTTGGTATCACATGCTACTTCCTACGTGAGGATATTAAAACTGCACCTCATTGTCATCTGAGGGACCACAGGGCACCTCCGGCTGCATCTCCATCCTGGACATTCCCCAATTCAGGGAACATCCTCCCCACATTACTGCACAGGGGCCTTAGGTGCTCCCAGTCAAACCTGCCCCCATCACACTGCCTTCTGCCTGAACTACCAGCAATAATGTCACATTTGCAATATTATCATTCTTTCAACCTTGTAAGGGGACTGCATTAAACTGTTACCCTGTTATGAGGCACCTTAAATGTTTCTGGCATTGAGAAAGTAACTACTATACTTAGTTCTGCTGTTACATTATGAACAATTTTGCCAGTTCTGTACTATATGTATGGTACAGGTACTATATGTATGTATGCCAGGTATGTACTATATATATTGCACGTGTTGCAGAGACATGAAGGGATGATGGATGGGTAATATGTGACCTGCTTTCTGCTTCCGTTGATAAGTGACTGATACTGCTAACAAATACCTAGATTAAGTAAACAGAGCCTATATAACTCAATCAAATGGAATAACTGTTTACATATTGTCAACTGTTATCTGCAAAATTTTCAATTAGGAATTATGGATCTCATTCCTGTGTAGAAATAATGGGCTGGTGCTTTCAGGTATGTGGGCAGTAGAATTGGCCATCTGACTGTGCTCATCCTCAGGACAGGAACTGGTGAGAAACAGAAGAGAAACATATGTTCTTTGGACCTGCTGAATAATTTTGGCCCCAGCATAGAACAAGAACACAATAAACGTTTCAGAATTTGGCTCCTGAATATAACCAGAATAATCTTTAGACTCTTTTAGAAGCTGTTGTAACTAGTTACTGCTCGAGGACCAATTTCCATCTCATTCCCATGAGCAGTGTTTGCAGAAAATATAGAAAGTGTATCTTTCTATTAGAAAGGGAAGAAATGTCTGACAGCATAATACTGCTGCATTTCACAATTCACAGTAGGATGAGAATGGGATTTCAGGGCTGTTGATGTTTTAATCTCGTGTTTCTGTGTCCCAAGTAAAATGCTGCATACAAATGATGCCAGTTAAACAGATTTAGCTTGTCGGCAGCTATATCATATTTGTACCACATGCTAAAGGTGGAGGAGGGCTTATGCCCAGCTCTGTATCATCAAGTGCTTGCTTTTAATTTAGTGAGTCGTCTCTGCAGCATCCTGATAACAAAACATGGCTTCAGATTCCCAAGATAACATTGACTGCCAATTGCACATCAGGGAGAAAATAACTTGGCTTGCAAAAGCCTAGATTGATCCACAAAGTAAGAGGTTATAAACTGTAATGGAAGTGCTGACACAACCAAATGAGATAATACACTCCAGTACAGCTATCAGCACAGATGGAACACGCAGCGCTTGAAGTGTCTCGATGTGCCCTGGCCATTCGTGCTGGAATACAGCTCTCAACACGGAGGAATTAAGATGATATAGGAGAGCTCGGTGGGCCTGGGTGCTCTCCCTCTTGGGAGTTTGGCACCCTCTGCTGTCCGATCTTTGAACAAAAGAGTTTTTTGTTCGTTTCTTAAAGACTCTAAAGCATAAAACCACGAAGGAAATTCTTAAATCAGCTATTTTGTAATAGAACCACCATGCAGCAACATAGGAACGTTTTTTCAAAATTCTTTTCCCCGCTTTGCAGTAGTAGTTGCATTGAATCTGTTTCTCATGAGTGAGGTGAGCAAGTCTGGGCTCCCAGTCCCATCTCATGGCTGCTCGACTGCTCCTTTTGGGTGCAAACAAAGCACAGAGGCTCTGGTCCAGGAGCAGTCTGAGGTATGCCAGGACAAAGAGAGGTCTTTCTGCCTCAGCAGGGTCTCCATGCAATCATGGCAGACCTGAGACAACACTACCACAGGAGAAGAGCCATGCAGACAAGGGGGTTGATAGCTAACAGCTGGCATGACTATTCTCACTACACAACCATCTTGTGCTGCAGTTGATAGTGCTGAAAACTGAGTAGGGCACCTTATACATATTTTAGGTTTTTAGCTGAATGTTTATTCACTCTAGTGTTTTTTGGACGCAATTAACAAATGCTCTCTCTGACAGTGAGGCACAAAGCTTCACTTTTATAGCAGGGACACGAAGGGGCACCTAGCTCTGCAGTTAAGGGGAATTTAAAGCTGACCTCTGGAAAACAAGATGCCCAGTGCTATTCCTTAACTGCCTCTGTTGAATAGCTCCTGTATTTGATTGACAAAGCAAAAAACATTCTATAGAGTAGGCACAACAGCCCATAGGAAACAGCCTTTGTTTGTGATGTATTTCACTTTTTGGTTATGCACTTGTGTGATGCATTCAACATAAACTTAGAAATGTATCAACTAAATCTGCAGCACACACAGTGCCAGTCTTCCCTCAATGGGAAAGCAGGAAACCAGCACCATGCTTCCTAGTAGATGTCCTTTGGTGGCTTCAGTTATGAAATGGCTTTAGTTATGCTTTTTCAGCTTTCATTTATCAATGGCTTCAATTGTGAAATCAACATTGACAACAAAAGTAGAACAAAGTACCCTTCTTCTGAGGGTACTGAAATGGGTAGGTCCTAAGAGATGCTGCTTGGGTCAGCTCCAGCTCTGAGTAACGTTCCTCTGGCAGGAAGCCTGGAGCGCACAAATACACACGGTCCAAGGCCATATAGATGTAAGTCTGTGCAAGCCATATTGCATGGAAGCTTTGTGCATGATGGGGAGTGCCTCCCCCAAACAAGCAAGCAGAAGCATCTTCTTCCCCTGCACATCCTAGAGCTGTGTGGTTCTTCTCAGGGCATTGAGTTCAGCTGGGCTTAAAGGAGGCTGTTCTCTGCAGGAGCTTCCTGCCTCTGCCCATCCACCATAGTCCTAGGGAAAAATAGCTTGGAGAATGCAGCTAGAGGGTAAATTGTCACTTGTTTCTCTTGTGTTTCACTTCACTCCATCAATTTTCACTCCAAATCCTTGGCAGATCATAAATAAATGGATCTACTAATCAAATGTTTTTCTTCTCCATACACACTCCGCTTCTACTCACATCTTCTCAGACCTGTGAGGATATCTACAGATGCATAATGTTCAGACTTGCTCATATTATAAGAGGAAGAAAATACTCAGATTTTAATACATTTCATTTTTGGAAATAGCTATGCTTTTCTGCTGCTCTTCCCATTCAGTCTCAATAGAAAATAAATAAAATGGAGGTAGTGCAGAAGGCAGCACTGGCAGGATTTGCATATAGACTTTGAAACACAGTGCATTGGGTAGCGGTATCTGAAAAGCAGCTTTGTATTTGGCTCTTTCTACAAAAGTTGTGTTCAAATCAGAGAATAGAAACATGACCTTGTGGAAAAATAACTCTCAGTTGAGCACATATCTGAAAAAAGATCATAAATGCTTTAAAAAAAAAATAAGGACACAGGATGAGATAGAAACCTGAGTGGAAGGAAAAGGTTGAATAAAGCTTTCGAGATCTCCAGTCAGTGGAAGACACAGTCTGCACACGAGGCAGACTGTTGCTGAGCTGAACATTCAGCCACAGCTCGGTTTCCCCAAGCATCAACCAAGACATTGTTTTTATTGATTTATTTTGCTATCTTCCCACTGCAGTGATAGGAAGACTAAAGAACCACCTGTGGGGATCCTAATATATCTAATGCCACTGGATTTTCAGGTCGAATAAAAACAATAAATCTTTCTAGGGACAAAGGGGAAACCATGAGGAAAGTTAATTTGGGAAGGTGAAGAGCAGGATTTAGGATGATTGGATTTGTTAGAATGAATCAGACTGGTTCACCCTCCTCTCTGCAGAGATGGTTCCTAGTGGATGGCACACAAGGTGACAAAATAAGCCCCCAAATAGTTAGCTGTGCAGTGACGCTTTGAGAGAAGGGCCCGCTCGCTGACTCTGCAGCACCAGTTGTGTTACACCAGTAAGCACTGGTCTGCTTCTCACTGGCTTACACACATCACAAATGCTACAAATATTTGATGGCACTTCTTAAGGAACCCAGACCTAAGGCAGATGCCTGTGGCTGTGCTGTTCACTGCATCTACTGTGGGATGCTCCCTGCAGGTCTCAGGTTTTTCCCTACATCAGCACAGTGATACTTGTTGTACTGTTAAACCGAGAGGAAATAAATAAACATGTAAACCTGTTCAATTGTTTAATATGTTCACAAACCAAGGCTAAAGCATCACCTAGTCAAAGAAGGTGCAGAATCCAGCCCACTGAGAAACGAAGATCTCTTTCTCAGCAGTTCTTCCAGTGGGTTTCACTGCTTTGTCCCTCCCATACGCAGGATGAACCTGTGTCATGGGGCGCTCTCAAAAGTGAGCATGAAGTTCTTGTGCTAACACAAGCTTCCTCACTTCAAACAGTAATTTTACACTCTTTTGAGCTTTTTACCAATAAAAGCATCCAGAGTAACACACATCTGAAAACGTGTTACTCTGCTTTCCCCTAAACAGGTACAGCATATGCTGCAACTGATGAAGCTGCTTTGCTGCTGTATCTCAGCCCTGACCTGTTCTCAAAGATGAGTCTGAAAAGGTTAGTTCCTGCTTTGTAGGGATTTCACCTCCTGCTATCTGCATTTGGTTTCCTTGCCTAAATTTTGACACTAATCTCAGAAATCTAGACATTTTGTTTAACCTTGATCTTAGATTTTTGCTAACAAGGCTGAAAGATTACATATAGGTAAGCACTGCTACTTATGTACAGCAAGAATGCAGTTTTGTATGGTCTGGCAAATTATCTGATATATTTCTTGAGATTGCTTAAAGGAGCATAAATAAAAGTTCAGTATATTTACTCTAATCTATGCCCCTGAAACACCAAAAAATTCTGGTACTGGTTGCCTGTAGAGGGTCAAGCCAGTAAATGCACACATATCAACTTCAGATCCACACTGATTCAGGAAAAAAAATCAAATTGAAGTGAAAATATAAGAGCTCAGGAAGTATTTCAAAGAAAGCCAATAAAAGAGAAATGCTGGAAACTGACACTCACCTCTAACAGAATTCTTAAAGCCTCACATTCAATAAACCCGCAAACCAAAAGAAATTAAGCAGCCTTTGCTGCTTCATGTTGGCGTGCTATGGGATTGTAACAGATCCATGGGTATTAAAAACTAATGGCATAAATTGGTTATTTAAAGCCAATATTGATTTGTTGCCAGATTCTGCATCTCAACAATTCCACTTGAATGTCCATTTACTTTGCTCAGAAATAAATACTCCTTACCAGCTGCATGTGCTCTCTGGAAGAGAAGAATCTGTTTTCACCACTGGCCAAGGGACGGGCTGTTATCTCAAGCCACGTGGTTCATTGATTTATCAGTGGTGGTGTAAGTACAGAAATGTAAAGGGATGCTGTCATGATCATTTATTTAAAAGGTTTTTTTTGGAAGAAGCATGGTAGTGCCTTCCCAGGTAAGAATGTGAGAGGTTTTCTGAGTATTAGAGCATATAGTTAGTTGAGGTGAATTATCTCCATTTGATTTTTCTGGCTGGCAGAGTTAATTTATTTGTACAAAACTATTTAATGATGCAGAGAGATTGTTACTGGTGGTTTAATTATTGTTTTGATCAGAGCTTCTGTATGGCTGGTAGTACACTTAATAAGATAATCATACTTTCTCATCTGTTAATGAGTCTTTGGAGTATTCCCAGCACAGATTTAAGTCTTCGTCTTTTTCCCGCCCTTGGCTTAATTTCTGTGTTTTGTTTGGCTTGCATAATGAAACTAGGTGTGCAGCTTCACTGCTGTTTATAATCTGTCTTCCTCATCTGAGCAGGGCTGATCAAGATTTTCTAAAACTGAGGAACATTTCTAATTTGGAGAAAAAATTGCCTTGCCCTTAAATTGAAACAAAGAAACAGGGCAATTGTTCTTAGGTAAATGGCAATATTACTTCCGCATAATCTTGTAGTGGTATCTGAACTTTGCCAAAGGAAAGCATATTGCCGACCTTTCTTTTCCACTCACATATCTTAAAAAAATACAACATTTCCTCTATCTCCTTCCAAATGCTAATTAGTATTATAGTCCAATCCAGCAAAATACTGACAAGACAGTCAGTATCCTGGAGTTAATCTTAGCAAGGATACACACTGATTTAAGTAAAGGGTACTTGGGTATTCGCTGTTGATAGTAACTACCTTGTAGGTATGTCAAATTGTATTAGAAGCTGGAAACTGCTTAGAAATGCTAAGAGGAGAAACATAAAAGAGCAAAGCTGGCATCACATAAATAGAGGTGCTTTGCTTCTCTTTAGAGACAACCATTCCAGTTGTTCCAGTGACTTGTGTATCAAGTCGTTCTGCACTCAAATTTCCTCCACTTTGTGACTACTTGTTTTCCCTCTATTTCATTTTTTTTCTGGGTTTAGATGGCCTGGATCTTACTTGCTTTGAAGCTAATATGTTTCTGCTCCACTGGTACAGATACCGGGGTGGCCCACACTGCAGAAACCTATGGGCCATGAGGGATGCGGGGAGGCCACTGGCATCTGAATGCTGGTGCACATGACCTGCCAGATGAATTGTCTTGGGAGTTAGAAAGTTCCTTCTCCTCCTCTGGAATCTCTTGATGCTGTGAAAAAAAAAAAAAAAAACATGTTTACACCAACACATCCTAGAATACAATGCTTCCCTCCATTTGCCTGTTGTGCTACTATCACTTGTTAGCTGAACATCTCACAGAAACTGGAGGAGTTATAAACCTTGTAGAAGCCCAACGTGAACACCACACAGTGAAATCCCACCCGGTATTAAAAGCTTGTAGTTAAAAATAAATCAAGCAAGCAAACTCAAGGAGTTAAAGAGAAATGCAATCCGACTGTAATATTAGAATCCAAATATATCCAGGAAGCCTGACCTGGTTATTTAAATCATTTTACCTTTTTGCAGAAAAAGTGAAGCAAATCTTTTCTACAACAAAATATTCTTCCACCAAAAAGTCAGTGTTTTCTTAAGCATTCGTGAGCTTTGTTTCATGTGAGTAGGTTTCTTCTACCGTGAGAGCAGGACAGCCTTAACCATACCTAGTGATGCTGCTGGAGTGGTTCCATGCAGCTGCCTGAGGCCAGTGGCTCTTTGTCAGTTTTTAATGCTTCACACCAGCTTACTTTACAGCACACATACACTTCATGCTGTGGTGTCCAAGAGCACCTGTACATCTCTCACTGCAGTCAGTAAGCATTTTGTAGAAGTCCTCACTCCTGTTTGATCACTGGCAGCACTTTGTAGAGGTTAAGCACACAGCGTTCCTTGAATAGTGCTTGGGTGATGCATCCGTCTCCTTATACAACTTGGAGAGCATCCTTGGGAATTACTGAAAAAAGGAAACAAATCCTACTGCTTGTCAGTATGCACTCAGTGTATGAAGCAAACAAGTAGAAGAGATTCCTTCTCCACAAGAGCTTCACGGTATGTTTTGCACCAGTAACGTGCAGTAAGCATCACATGGACTTGGGACTTAGAACAACCTGCACTTACGGAGTATGTAAGTCCAGATTTACTTAGAGAGCTGGGTGATGGCTCTTTGTTCACTCCTTGTGAGGGCCTCTTCCAGACTGCCTCACTGCCTTTTACCCAGTAAGTGTTTCACTTCACCTCAGAGAGCTGCCAGCTTCCAAGGCAGCAGAAGGCTGGAGGAGACCTGCTGACATTCTGGAACTTAGAAAGAAAGGACTGGAAGGAGCTAGAGTGGAGGAACAGGGCTTGCTGTAGCTTCTCATATTTTATGTGGTATCGCAGGCCTGAAGAGTTAGAAATAATTTCCTACTCAGTATGCATGGGGAACTGGGGAAGGGGCATCAGCCACATCTGTCTGTGAGTATCTTGGGGAGGACTGTGTGGTTCCTAAATGTTTCTTCCCCTAAAGATCCCAAGCTGTAGCTTAAGACGTTCTTCCATCTCCACTGTGACATGTATAGTGTATCCTACATCTGAAAAGTCTTCAACTACGAAAAGAAAGGGAAAAGGTGGCAAGCATTCTAGTGGCCAGCAAAGGAAATATGAGGGCACTCCATCCCATGGGAAAGGAGTAGGGTGGAGTAAAGCTGCTTTCTTGTGGTGAGTACCTCTTAATAGGAGCAGTGTTATACCATTATCATAAAACTTCCAAAGATAGCTTCTGCTGGTAGGCTGGAGAAAGTATTTTTACATTCCCCTTTGCAGAACAGCATTTAAGCTATGTGACACCTCATGTGCTTTTACCTCCAGCTTTGTGCAGGGGGACTTAGAAAAGGAGCAGGATTCCAGACCTGAAATGCTGGACTGTCTTCAGTCTCAGCTTGAGGCTTGTGTCACTGCGTCTGTGACTTGTTTCCTTTACAGAAAGGGTTCAGCCTTCTGTCATTATTCAAGTTAAGTCTAAATAGTCTAAACAAAGTGCAGGGAGAAAAAAATTATATGAAAAATGAACAGCATCACGGCAGGTAAAAGTGGGGTTTCTTTTATGTATTTGTTTTCCTTAAAGTATTTAGAATGGTTTTGTAGCTTAAGAAAAAAAAAAAGACCCAAGTGAGGTGGAATGGAAATTAATATGGAGTAATAAAAATTGAGAATATAGTGGTCAGGTGAAATGAGAAAGAAGAAATGCAGATGGAAAAAGTGGCCACATGTAAAAGAGCATGCCTGGAAATGGAACTGCAGGGAAGGCAGCAGGAAGGTGTCCCATGCTGCAGGGACCCATTTGGAGATGCATCTAGCTGCATGTGCCCTGAAACCCTCTTGTGCCAAGTCTGGACCCCAGTAAGCAGGCAAGCGGGGAAGCGAAGGAACAGAGCAAACCCCTTTGGGTCTCAGCTGCTGATTCCTTCCATCTTATGGCTCAACTTGATCAGTCATATCCACATGCTCATGGAATGAATGCCTTGGAAAGAGCCCTCTCTTGAGTATTAGAAACAGTGGGAAGTGGTGCCTCCATAGCCATTAACATCCTCAGTGCCTATGATGCGCCAGTGCCTGGCACCTGCTGAGTGCTCTGGAGCACTTTTTGCGAGGCCTCGGATGGAGGTGGCTGCACTGAGTTGCACTCTTTCTGTGTGCAGTCAGCGTGTTGCTGCAGCTGCAAAAAGGGGGGTCTGCACGGCTCATCCTGTGTGTCTGTGTTAAGGTTGGGGATGGACAGAATGCCTGTCACAAGGCTGCCAGCTCAGCCACTCGCCAGCCTTAAACCTGACGTAATTTGCAGACTGAAAACAGGAAGAGAGAAGCAGAAGTCCAGGGATGTGACAGGGGGGACCCACAGAAGGTTATCTTCTGGGATAGAGTGTGTCTGATGTATTGACCTCAGAAACTCCAAAAGCAGCCACCTCACTTCAGGAAATGCATCTGGTTGCTGTCCCCACATCTGTGTGTGCTGCCCATGGGAACAGTGGAGGGCACTGAGTATCAGCAAGTCTTTGGCAGCTTTTGTTCTCCAGCACTCTAGAATTCTGTGAATTTTGTAATGAGATATGCAGTTCTAAGGCAGCAGCTGAACAGATTCAGCAGCATTTGCAGAAGTCCTGCAAAGTAAGCTGACACCCCTGAGCTGAGCTCCTGGTGCAGCTGGGGCAGCCCAGCTCTGTCAGGTCCTTCTGAGCACTGCTGTGTGCCCACAGCTCTCACTGTGCCCCTGTGCTTGGTTTCATAGAATTGTAGACTTGTTTGAGTTGGAAGGGACCTTTAAAGGCCATCTGATCCAACTTCCCTGCAACGAACAGGGACACGCACAGCTCCAACAGGTGATCAGAGCCAGGTCCAGCCTGACCTTGAATGTCTCCAAGGATGGTGCAACCATCACCTCTCTGGGCAACCTGTGCCAGTACCTCACTGCCCTTACTGTAAAAAACTTTCTAATAGCCAGTCAAGTCTTCCCTTTTAGTTTCAAACCATTTCCCCTTGTCCTGTCACAACAGACCCTGATAAAGGGTCTGTCCCCTTCTTTCTTACAGCCCCTTTAGGTACTGACAGGCCGCCCTCAGGTCTCCCTGGAGCCTTCTCTTCTCCATGCTGCACAGCCACTGCTCTCAGTCTGTCCTCGTAAGGAGGTGTTCCATCCCTTGGGTCGTTTTTGTGATGCAATCCAACAGGTCCATATCTCTCCTGTACTGAGGATGCAGCACTCCAGGCAAGGGCTCACCAGCGCAGAGCAAAAGGGCAGGACTCCCCTCCCTCTCCCTGCTGGCCGCGCTGCTTTCGCTGCAGCCCAGGATAGCGGTTTCCTTCCTACTTTTGCTCCATTTCCTTAACGTGAGGGAGCGACGGAGATCCCGGGACCCCCATCCCGCATGGCAAGACCCCCCTCTAGCGGACGGCCCGTGGCCGGAGGCTTTGTGCGGAGCGCTGCAAGAGCAGCGGGATGCTGCGGGTATCGCTGCGCCCGCGGAGCGCGTACCTCCCGGGGACGAGCGGAGCTCCGCTCGCCCCCGAGAGGGACGCGCTGCAGCCGTCGGAGCTCCCCGCGGCCGCGCGGCTCCCGTTAGCGGCCAGAACAGGTGTCCGGGGGCAGCCGGGCCGCAACGGGGGAACGACGGCGGGATCGGGAGAGACCCGGAGCGCCCGAAAAGC